>NC_140343.1:2404172-2592243 GCF_963514085.1 Chelon labrosus
TTGCTATGAGGGTCAATAGTTTGCATTGCGTAGCACTGCATCACTAATAAACTTAACACATCCAGGCTGTAACAAGGAATCAGCGATGAAGTGAAGACCTTCAAATTGTCCTGTTAGTCCAGCTCTTTGTCTCATGTTGGACGTCACTGCAGTCTGTCTGGATCAGCTGGAGGAAAACTATACACGGACAAATAGACCTGTCAAATAATGTTATGTAACATACTGAATATAACTCTTATGAGTGTTCAACAGCTCATTATTTATTTAATTAAAAACATCATAGTATATTAAATTACTCCAATTATATATAAACTGTCATTAATGTTGTTGCAAGCCATAAATGTTTCCTACTTTATGTGGTGGAATAATATATTTTTCAGTTTGACACAGTTTAATTTAAAAATATCTTCCCTTTAAAATGTAAAACTTCAACATTATGTTTTAACTTCAGTGCCGGTTTGATGACTGTGATTAGCCGGCGGCTAACCCCACTAGCCTCCGCGTTAGCTCACGGCTAACTGCCGCGGCTAACTCGCGGTTAGTTAACCGCGAGCTAAATCCCGGTTAGCTCGCGGTTAACTCGAGCCTAGCTCGCGGTTAGCTCGAGGCTAGCTCGCGGTTAGCTCGAGGCTAACTCCGCGGTTGAGTCCGCCGCGCTTAGCTAGCGGCTAGCTCCGCTAGCTCGCTAACATACATGAGCTATGCTGGAAGGCTAGCCTAAGGCTAAAACATTGGGCGGCTAGTAGTTAACTTCTATTAACAGTTCAGCTATGTTGGGCACAAACACTTAACATATAAATAATTCACTTACCTAATAAAGTGATAGCACCAACAGAGGAGGGAGGGAGAGAGAGAAGGGGGGGGGGGGGAGAGAGAAGGGAGGGGGGGGAGGGGGGTCAAGGGGTGTTCTGCCTCCCTACTGTAGTGAATGTAATGTAATGGCTACCAGGCCTAGCAGCTGTGTGAGCACCAACAGAGGAGGGGGGGGGGGAGAGAGGGAGGGAGGGAGAGAGGGAAGGAGGGGGAGAGAGAGGGAGAGAGAGAGGGAACGAGGGAGAGAGGGAGAGAGAGGGAGAGAGAGAGGGAAGGAGGGAGAGAGGAAGGGAGAGAGGGGGGGGGGGGGTCATGGAGTGTTCTGTCTCCCCATTGTAATGGTCTGAGAGTCCCTAATGTTTTGTCAGTCTGTGTCTGTAATGCTATAGTGGGAGGGGAGGTGGGGGGGTTGGAGTGGGGGGGTCATAGTGTCAGGTTCTGGCCCCATACAGTATTGGAAGGGGTAGTTTTAATGTTTTGGCAGATCGTCTCCCTCTGTCTCCCTCAGCCTTCTGTGTGCACCTGTCCTGAGCCTGCTCGTCAGGGCCGTTGCCACGACTACACGCCGCACATATACTCCTCCTGCACCCTAGGATTTGCCCTCCGAACAAATGCTTATTTCTCAAAAACTAAAAGTCCTATCGGGAAAACGAACACATTGTGAGCGTCAGCCGAGGGTTTTCTACAATTTAGTGTTGTTCCCACGCGCCTACTGCGAAAATTGTGTCCGTAGTCATTTTAGAAAAAAAAGCTTGCGACGAGAAAAATCGTCGAAAAATCCCTCTCGCTTTTCACATACACACACATGGAGAAAAATTTGAAAACTTGTCGGCGCACTCCTCGCTCGGAGGAGCCTAGAGTCCAAACCGTACGTCCCACACAAATAAAACCCACACCATCTGAAAGCCAACAAATATCCCTACGTTTTTATGTACTTTTTATCTCTGGAATTCGAAGGTGAGCTGCCCGAGGCTAGCCCCGCAAGTTAGCTCGCGGCTAGCCCCGCTAGCTCGCTAACATACATGAGCTATGCTGGAAGGCTAGCTGCCGGCTAAGTCATTGGTCGGCTAATAGTTAACATATATTAGCAGTGCAGCTATGTTGGGCACAAACACTTAACATATAGATAATTCTAGAAATTCCAACTGAGGGGGGAGAGAGAGGGGTGGGGGAGGTCATGGAGTCGTGTTCTGCCACCCTACTATAGTCCTGTAATGGGTTTAGGGGGTCATAATGTTTTGGCAGTCTATTACTGTAATGCTAAAATGGAGTCGGGGGGGGGGGGGGGGGTCATAGTGTCAGATTCTGCCACCCTACTATAGTCCTGTAATGGGTTGAGGGGGTCATAATGTTTTGGCAGTCTATTACTGTAATGCTAAAATGGAGTGGGGGGGGGTCATAGTGTCAGATTGTGCCACCCTACTATAGTCCTGTAATGGGTTGAGGGGGTCATAATGTTTTGGCAGATCGTCTCCCTCTGTCTCCCTCAGCCAGTTGAAAAGTGTGCGTGGTAAATCATCATACTATATCACATCACTCAGCAACAAAGTGACTGGATGGGTGTGAGTTTGATGTCATGCATGTTGGGGGGGGGGGGGGGGGAAGAGGAGGAAGGGAGGGAGAGAGAGGGAGGGGGGGAGAGGAGGGAGGGAGAAAGAGGGGGGGAGGGAGAGGAGGGAGAGGAGGGAGGGAGAAAGAGGGGGGAGGGAGAGAGAGGAGGGAGGGGGGAGAGGAGGGAGAGGAGGGAGGGAGAAAGAGGGCGGGAGGGAGAGAGAGGAGGGAGGGAGAGAGAGGAGGGAAAGAGGGAGGGAGGGAGGGAGGGGGGGAGGGAGAGAAGGGAGGGGGGGAGGGAGAGAGAGGAGGGAGGGAGGGATAGAGAGGAGAGGGAGAGAGAGGAGGGAGGGAGGGAGAGAGAGGAGGGAGGGAGGGAGGGAGAGGAGGGGGTGGGAGAGGGAGAGAGAGGAGGGAGGGAGGGAGGGAGAGGAGGTGGGGGGGGGGTCATGGAGTGTTCTGCCTCCCCATTGTAACAGTCTGAGATTCCCTAATGTTTTGTCAGTCTGTGTCTGTAATGCTATAGTGGGAGGGGAGGTGGGGGGGTTGGAGTGGGGGGGTCATAGTGTCAGGTTCTGGCCCCCTACAGTACTGCAGTAATGGTTTGAGGGGTTTTAATGTTTTGGCAGATCCTGTTATCCACTGAGAACCCTTTTCCCTCCACTTTCTGTGTGCACCTGTGCTGAGTCTGCTCGTCAGGATTGGTCATAATGTTTTGGCACTCTGTGTCTGTGTGAATGTGCTCCTCTTCTGCTGCGTGTGTCAGCTCGTTAGGGTCCGGTTGTCATGGCTACCAGGGCCACCTGCTGCTGGAGTCTCCTTCTGCCTCTCACCTCTGCCTGAGTGATAAGGAGGTCCAAAAAAACTGGACCCTATGATTTGCCCTCCGAACAAATGCTCATAAATCAAAAACTACAAGTCCTATCGGGAAAACGAACATATTGTGAGCGTCAGCCGAGGGTTTTCTACAATTTAGTGTTGTTCCCACGCGCGTACTGCGAAAATTGTGGCCGTAGTCGTTTTAGAAAAAAAATATGCGACGAGAAAAATCGTCGAAAAATCGCTCTCGCTTTCCACATACACACACATGGGGAAAAATTCGAAAACTGATCGGCGCACTCCTCGCTCGGAGGAGCCTGCAGCCCAAACCGTACGTCCCACACAAATAAAACCCACACCATCTGAAAGCCAACAAAAATCCCTACGTTTTTATATAGTTTGTATCTCTGTACCTCAAAAACTGTGGCCACCCCGTAAGATTTAAACTTCTTTTTTTCAGAATTTCGACGAAACTCTGAAGCTAGAGGGAGCGCCAGAGTGTGCTCATAGAGATCCATTATAAACGATAATTTCTGACGTTTTTTCCAAAATTTCTCCAAAACGTAAACTGCGACCCTGACCAAACCGTAAAAGGTATCGAAACGCCGTTTTCAGGACTAAAAAGCTACACTTCCCGTGCCTCGTACAAACTTCCAAGCATTTTTCTACTCCGAAGCACGGCCGAGTAATCGCTCGGCAAAGCGAAGCTTGACATTTTGGAATGTTGGCGCTTTTTTCGGGCTTCTCCATTCATTTCAATGGGCCAAAACGCCCGGTTTTTGCCCGATTATTCTCGCCCCGTTGGAAGAATCGCTTAGAAAAGTCATAGCACACTTGTCCCGATTAAGGCGCACGTCTGGATATACAATTTGTCTATTTTTCTTAAGAACTCTGGGAGGAGTAGCGAACCGAAAAATTACGGAAGATAAATAAGAATAATAAACGCGAGCAATAGTAATATATGTGCATCGGCACAGATAATAAGCTCGAGCAATAGTAATATATGTGCCATGCACAGGCAGGCTGCGCCTGCCTGTGCATGCACTAGCTCCCATTGCCTGCAATGGGAGCTAGTGCATCGGCACAGATAACTAGAAAATTCCTGCGGAAATTTTGACTGTGCCGATGATGCTGACGTCCAGTTTCAAGTGTGCGTGGTCTAAAGGCCTGGCTGCTAGGCTCAAAGTGACTGGATGGGTGTGAGTTTGATGTCATGCAGGGTACAACAAACCAAACAGGATGATGAGGATGCAGTAGGCCTGGCTGAGAGAGAGAGACACTGAGAAGGGTCGTCCTTTATGCCCTTCTACAAACCGAGTCCACAAGGGCAGGTACATGCAGCAGACCCCTCCCAGCTCCACCTAAAAGCCAGCATCAAATAAGGAAGAGAGTGGGAGGGATCGTCACACCCCCACCTTTAAGAGGGGTGTCCTCACTAGGATCCCCAGACTTCAAACAACACAGTACAGGTACTAGATAGCTTCACAATACCCACAAAATGTTAGGTAACATACTTAATATAACTCTTATGAGTGTTCAACAGCTCATTATTTATTTAATTAAAAACATCATATAATATTAAATTACTTCAATTATATATAAAATGTCATTAATGTTGTTGCAAGCCATAAACGTTTCGTACTTCATGTGGTGGAATAATATTTTTCAGTTTGACACAGTTTAATTTAAAAATATCTTCCCTTTAAATTGTAAAACTTCAACATTATATTTTAACTTCAGTGCCGGTTTGATGACTGTGATAAGCTCCCGCTAGCAACGCGGCGAATTAGCCGGCGGCTAACCCCACTAGCCTCCGCGTTAGCTCGCGGCTAACTCCCGCGGCTAACTCGCGGTTAAGTCCCGCGGGTCCGCGGTTAAATCCCGCTTAGCTCGCGGTTAATACCCGGTTAGCTCGCGGTTAGCTCGAGGCTAGCTCGCGGTTAGCTCGAGGCTAACTCCGCGGTTGAGTCCGCCGCGGTTAGCTAGCGGCTAGCACCGCTAGCTCGCTAACATACATGAGCTATGCTGGAAGGCTAGCCTAAGGCTAAAACATTGGGCGGCTAGTAGTTAACTTCTATTAACAGTTCAGCTATGTTGGGCACAAACACTTAACATGTAAATAATTCTAGAAACTCACTTACCTAATAAAGTGATAGCACCAACAGAGGAGGAGGGGGGGGGGGGGGGGGGTCATGGAGTGTTCTGCCTCCCCATTGTAACAGTCTGAGAGTCCCTAATGTTTTGGCACTCTGTGTCTGTGTGAATGTGCTCCTCTTCTGCTGCGTGTGTGAGCTCGTTAGGGTCCGGTTGTCATGGCTACCAGGGCCACCTGCTGTTTGAAGTCTCCTTCTGCCTCTCACCTCTGACTGAGTGAGAAGGAGGTCCAAAAAAACTGGACCCTAGGATTTGCCCTCCGAACAAATGCTCATAAATCAAAAACTACAAGTCCTATCGGGAAAACGAACACATTGTGAGCGTCAGCCGAGGGTTCTCTACAATTTAATGTTGTTCCCACGCGCCTACTGCGAAAATTGTGGCCGTAGTCGTTTTAGAAAAAAAATGTGCGACGCGAAAAATCGTCGAAAAATCGCTCTCGCTTTCCACATACACACACGGGGAAAAATTCGAAAACTGATCGGTGCACTCCTCGCTCGGAGGAACCTCCAGTCCAAAAAGTACGTCCCACACAAATAAAACCCACACCATCTGAAAGCCAACAAAAATCCCTACGTTTTTATATATTTTTTATCTCTCTACCTCAAAAACTGTGGCCACCCGGTAACATTGAAACTTTTTTTTCTTCAGAATTTCGACGAAACTCTGAAGTTAGAGTGAGCGGTAGAGTGCGTCCATAGAGATCCATTATAAACGAGAATTTCTTTTTTTTTTTCCAAAATTTCACCAAAACGTAAACTGCGACCCTGACCAAACCGTAAAAGGTATCGAAACGCCGTTTTCAGGACTAAAAAGCTACACTTCCCGTGCCTTGTACAAACTTCCAAGCATTTTTCTACTCCGAAGCACGGCCGAGTAATCCCTCAGGAAAGCGAAGGTGTCCATTTTGGAATGTTGGCGATTTTTTCGGGCTTCTCCATTCATTTCAATGGGAAAAATCGTCCGTATTTTTCCCGATTATTCCCGCACCGTTGGGAAAATCGCTTAGAAAAGTCATAGCACACGATTCCCGATCAAGGCGCACGTCTGGATATACAATTTGTCTATTTTTCTTCAAAACTCTGGGACGAGTTATCCGGCGAAAAAAGGGCCGGAAGAAGGCGGAAGAATAACTAGAAAATTCCTGCGGAAATTTTGACTGTGCCGATGATGCTGACGTCCAGTTTCAAGTGTGCGTGCTAAATCATCATATTATATCACATCACTCGGCAACAAAGTGACTGGATGGGTGTGAGTTTGATGTCATGCATGTAGGAGGGGGGGAAAAGAGAGGGGGGGGGAGAGGAGGGAGGGAGAGAGAGGGGGGAGAGAGGGAGGAAGGGAGAGAGAGGAGGAAGAGAGAGGAGGGAGGGAGGGGGAGAGAGAGGAGGGGGGGAGCAGGGAGAGGAGGGACAGATAGAGAGGAGGGAGGGAGACAGAGGAGGGAGGAAGGGAGAGAGAGGAGGAAGGGAGGGATAGAGAGGAGGAAGAGAGAGGAGGGAGGGGGAGAGAGAGGAGGGGGGGAGCAGGGAGAGGAGGGACAGATAGAGAGGAGGGAGGGAGACAGAGGAGGGAGGAAGGGAGAGAGAGGAGGAAGAGAGAGGAGGGAGGGAGGGGGAGAGAGAGGAGGGAGGGAGGGGGAGCAGGGAGAGGAGGGAGGGCGGAAGGGAGGTAGAGGAGGGAGGAAGAGTTTATTTAATTTAAAACATCATCAGCCCAACTATAGTCCTGTAATGGGTTAAGTGGTCATAATGTTTTGGCAGTCTCTTACTGTAATGCTTAAATGGAGTGGAGGAGGGTCATAGTGTCAGATTCTGCCACCCAACTATAGTCCTGTAATGGGTTGAGGGGTCATAATGTTTTGGCAGTCTGTGTCTGTAATGCTATAGTGGGAGGGGGGTGGGGGGGTTGGAGTGGGGGGGTCATAGTGTCAGGTTCTGGCCCCCTACAGTACTGCAGTAATGGTTTGAGGGGTTTTAATGTTGTGGCAGAACCTGTTATCCACTCAGAACCCTTTTCCCGCCACTTTCTGTGTGCACCTGTGCTGAGTCTGCTCGTCAGGATTGGTCATAATGTTTTGGCACTCTGTGTCTGTGTGAATGTGCTCCTCTTCTGCTGCGTGTGTAAGCTCGTTAGGGTCCGGTTGTCATGGCTACCAGGGCCACCTGCTGTTTGAAGTCTCCTTCTGACTCTCACCTCTGCCTGAGTGAGAAGGAGGTCCAAAAAAACTGGACCCTAGGATTAGGGGTCCGAACAAATGCTCATAAATCAAAAACTAAAAGTCCTATCGGGAAAACAAGCACATTGTGAGCGTCAGCCGAGGGTTTTCTACAATTTAGTGTTGTTCCCACGCGCGTACTGCGAAAATTGTGGCCGTAGTCGTTTTGGAAAAAAAATATGCGACTCGAAAAATCGTCGAAAAATCGCTCTCGCTTTCCACATACACACACATGGGGAAAAATTCGAAAACTGGTCGGCGCACTCCTCGCTCGGAGGAGCCTGCAGCCCAAACCGTACGTCCCACACAAATAAAACCCACACCATCTGAAAGCCAACAAAAATCCCTACGTTTTTATATAGTTTTTATCGGTGTACCTCAAAAACTGGGGCCACTCCGTAAGATTAAACCTTTTTTTTTTCAGAATTTCGACGAAACTCTGAAGTTAGAGTGAAGCTAGAGTGCGTCCATAGAGATCCATTATAAACGATGATTTTTTCAGATTTTTCCAAAATTTCACCAAAACGTAAACTGCGACCCTGACCAAACCGTAAAAGGTATCGAAACGCCGTTTTCAGAATAAAAAAGCTACACTTCCCGTGCCTCGTACAAACTTCCAAGCATTTTTCTACTCCGAAGCACGGCCGAGTAATCGCTCAGCAAAGCGAAGGAGGAGATTTTGGAATGTTGGCGATTTTTTCGGGCTTCTCCATTCATTTCAATGGGCCAAAACGCCCGCTTTTTGCCCGATTATTCTCGCCCCGTTGGAAGAATCGCTTAGAAAAGTCATAGCACACTTGTCCCGATTAAGGCGCACGTCTGGATATACAATTTGTTTATTTTTTTTAAGAACTCTGGGAGGAGAAGCGAACCGAAAAAACGGGCGGAAGGCGGAAGAAAAACTAGAAAATTCCTGCGGAAATTTTGACTGTGCCGATGATGCTGACGTCCAGTTTCAAGTGTGCGTGGTGTAAAGGCCTGGCTGCTAGGCTCAAAGTGACTGGATGGGTGTGAGTTTGATGTCATGCAGGGTACAACAAACCAAACAGGATGAGGAGGATGCAGTAGGCCTGGCTGAGAGAGAGAGACACTGGGTAAAGGGTCGTCCTTTATGCTTCGCCTTCTACAAACTGAAGGGCAGGTACAGGCAGCAGACCCCTCCCAGCTCCACCTGAAAGCCAGCATCAAATAAGGAAGAGAGTGGGAGGGATCGTCACACCCCCACCTTTAAGAGGGCTGTCCTCACTAGGATCCCCAGACAAAGAACGAGCAAATCCTAATAATTGATCCTTACCTGAGCAATAGTTTAACAGTTTACGGCACAGTCTTACAGTTAGAAAAACATCAAAATTCTACTTAACACATCCAGGCTGTAACAAGGAATCAGTGATGAAGTGATGACCTTCAAACTGTCCTGTTAGTCCAGCTCTTTGTCTCATGTTGGACGTCACTGCAGTCTGTCTGGATCAGCTGGAGGAAAACTATACGCAGACAAATACACATGTGAAATAATGTCTTGTAAGATACTTAATATAACTCTTATGAGTGTTCAACAGCTCATTATTTATTTAATTAAAAACATCATAGTATATTAAATTACTCCAATTATATATAAACTGTCATTAATGTTGTTGCAAGCCATAAATTTTTCCTACTTTATGTGGTGGAATAATATATTTTTCAGTTTGACACAGTTTAATTTAAAAATATCTTCCCTTTAAAATGTAAAACTTCAACATTATGTTTTAACTTCAGTGCCGGTTTGATGATACCCACATAGCAGAGACATGTGGGCCGGGTCTGGCTTGAAGCCGGCACAGGTGGCGTTCACTCGGCACTGGCATACGGCATGTGAGCCGGACATGGCCCAGATGCGGCAAAGGCGGCACCGTCTTGACTCCGGCAGACAGATGTGGGCCACTTGTGGGGTGCCGAATTCGGCCCACATATCAGATTAGACCTCCGGGCCACATATGTGAGGCCGGACTCATGCCACCCTTAAAGTTATTTTTCGATATTTTTGAGTGAGTTGTTGTTTAACAACACAGATTTAATAAAAATGAATAAGTAAATTAAATATTATTATGATATATTGTCGATGTCAATCAATGTCAACTATCACAATATCGTTCTTGTCGAAACAGGACAGATGTCTCAGTTGATCTGAAAATTTAAAGTTAAATCTTGCAAAAGCGGCCTTTCAACGGTCAGCCAGCTATCCACTTTTTAAATTCATCAGCCACTCAACGGAAGTGACGTAACCGTCCAGGTGACTGACGCGACCGACGTCACTGTGGACGGAGCTGATGGCTGCTCGTGCACTCCGGTGAGACGGACAACAAAGACGTGGTGAGTGAAATGCATCAGTTTTATGTTTACGATAACATTTGTTTTTGAGACAATGCGCTAGCCGTTGGTATACAAAGACAATGTCTGTCTAGAGTCTAGCCTGAATGTTAACAAGGGGCGCTAACGTTTAGCTATGTGGCTAACGGTTAGCTATGTGGCTAACGCGTGGTTAGCGTTAGCTAACGATTACCGTTAGTCTAAAATGCGGCTCAGGAAAGGATGGACTGCACTGTTTTGCTGTTAAACTATCATATTCGTTTTGAATAAATTATATAGACGAACTTAACACAGCGGATGTTTTGCCGAAGGGGTCGTTTTCTTTTTTTTTTCACGTTTTTTCCGGCTAGTTAAACATTAGTGCTACTACCATAGCTTCTGCTAGCTGACCGTTAGCGTGTTTTTTCCGCTGGCAGTTGCAGATATATCGTGCTTCAATACAAAAATAGCGTTTAAAAAGGCAACTGTGGACTTGTAGAGTTTTATTTATGTATGTGTTATGTGTTTTTATTTTATTTTTTTGAGAAGACGCTTCACAACTCATCTGAGTAGCTTCTTCAGTTCTAGGGGACTGGTGTGAAGTTTAAGGTTTAGGAACTTAGACTGAAACTATTGTTTGTAAACGACCATAAAACGGGTCAGTTTGAATGTTGTGTTTACAAACCTACAGACTCTATTTTTAAGAATCTTTTTATTGATTACATACTGATACTGACTACTCACAGTTTGTGTAACACTGTAAGTCCTTGTTTTGTACATAAATTAAACCAAGCAGATGTAGGAGAACACTTATCTGAATATTGTCATCACTATCAGTTTTAATATAATTACTGTAGCCATGTTACCTAATGATACAAAAATGTTAATTTCCAATCATTTGTGCTTTGTGTGTATGTTTCAGCTGCTGTTGGCGTAACTGACTAACATCTGGGGCCACAGACCAGGAAATAGACTGGACCATCAAAATATGGTTCCATCTCTCTCCAGGTAGAGATGGTGGCAGACTGAAGAGGATGAAGAGAAAGCAGGAAATGGACAGCACCATATCTAAAACTCGTGCTGAGAGTGGGGAGAATCCAGTTTTCTCTCTACTGCCATCAGGTTGCGTTTCCGATGCCTGAGGACAAAGACTGAAACCACTGACTTATACCACTGCACTTTACTCACATAGCTGCTCAATACCGTAAATGTGTGTGTATATATAACTACCCCCCCTCTAAGTTTACACTTGAGTTTTACCGTCTATATTTTATTCTGTATTACAGTCTATATTTTATTCTATTTTTATCGGTGTACATTTACACTTGTATTGTTTACCTTGTGTGTTAAGGAATTTACAATTACTACTGTTTTACTGTAGTACTCTTTTTTATTTTTTTTACTACTGGCTGCAGGTACAAGAATATATTTCACTGTGCATTGTACTATATATAACTGTGTATGTGACAAATACAATCTTAAACCTTTATGGACATGTCTAGAATCATAAATGTACAGTTTTTAAATTTGTTAAATGTTTGTTAAATGTGCAGGTGTGTGTACTGTTTTGACATGACTAAAAAAAAATAAACATTTGCTTATACTACTGTACTTGTTTTTATATATATATATATATATATATATGAATAAATATGGCACATAAATATAGTGGCTGAGTTAAGGCTGACATCAGGAACCACTTCTGAAAATGGTTTGGCCCACCTTAGGGCCACATTAGGGCCAGCTCTGGTTGAAGTGTGGCTGAGATGTGGGCCTTATGTGGCACACATGTTGGATGCCGGATGTGGCCCACATAAGGGCCGGAATTCTTTCAGGCATGTGGGCCGAGTGTAAGTGGGAGGTGTGGCCCAGAGGTGGGCCACACCAGTTTTGCTATGTGGGTAAGCTCCCACTAGCAACGCGGCGAATTAGCCGGCGGCTAACCCCACTAGCCTCCGCGTTAGCTCGCGGCTAACTGCCGCGGCTAATTCGTGGTTAATTCCCGCGGGTCCGCGGTTAAATCTCGGTTAGCTCGCGGTTAACTCCCGGTTAGCTCGCCGTTAGCTCGATGCTAACTCCGCGGTTGAGTCCGCCGCGGTAAGCTAGCGGCTAGCTCCGCTAGCTCGCTAACATACATGAGCTATGCTGGAAGGCTAGCCTAAGGCTAAAACATTGGGCGGCTAGTAGTTAACTTCTATTAACAGTTCAGCTATGTTGGGCACAAACACTTGACATATAAATAATTCTAGAAACTCACTTACCTAATAAAGTGATAGCACCAACAGAGGAGGGAGGAAGGGAGAGAGGGAAGGAGGGAGAGGGAGAGAGAGAGAGAGAGAGAGAGAGGGGGGGGGGGTCATGGAGTGTTCTGTCTCCCCATTGTAACAGTCTGAGAGTCCCTAATGTTTTGTCAGTCTGTGTCTGTAATGCTATAGTGGGAGGGGAGGTGGGGGGGTTGGAGTGGGGGGGGGTCATAGTGTCAGGTTCTGGCCCCCTACAGTACTGCAGTAATGGTTTGAGGGGTTTTAATGTCAGGATTGGTCATAATGTTTTGGCACTCTGTGTCTGTGTGAATGTGCTCCTCTTCTGCTGCGTGTGTAAGCTCGTTAGGGTCCGGTTGTCATGGCTACCAGGGCCACCTGCTGCTGGAGTCTCCTTCTGCCTCTCACCTCTGACTGAGTGAGAAGGAGGTCCAAAAAAAACTGGACCCTAGGATTAGTGGTCCGAACAAATGCTCATACATCAAAAAGTACAAGTCCTATCGGGAAAACGAACACATTGTGAGCGTCAGCCGAGGGTTTTCTACAATTTAGTGTTGTTCCCACGCACCTACTGCGAAAATTGTGTCCGTAGTCGTTTTAGAAATAAAATATGCGACTCGGAAAATCGTCGAAAACTCGCTCTCGCTTTCCACATACACACACATGGGGAAAAATTCGAAAACTGGTCGGCGCACTCCTCGCTCGGAGGAGCCTGCAGCCCAAACCGTACGTCCCACACAAATAAAAGCCACACCATCTGAAAGCCAACAAAAATCCCTACGTTTTTACGTAGTTTTTATCTCTCTACCTCAAAAACTGTGGCCACCCCGTAAGATTTAAACTTCTTTTTTTCAGAATTTCGACGAAACTCTGAAGCTAGAGTGAGCGCCAGAGTGTGGCCATAGAGATCCATTATAAACGATGATTTTTTCAGATTTTTCCAAAATTTCTCCAAAACGTAAACTGCGACCCTGACCAAACCGTAAAAGGTATCGAAACGCCGTTTTCAGGACTAAAAAGCTACACTTCCCGTGCCTCGTACAAACTTCCAAGCATTTTTCTACTCCGAAGCACGGCCGAGTAATCGCTCGGCAAAGCAAAGCTTGACATTTTGGAATGTTGGCGCTTTTTTCGGGCTTCTCCATTCATTTCAATGGGCCAAAACGCCCGGTTTTTGCCCGATTATTCTCGCCCCGTTGGAAGAATCGCTTAGAAAAGTCATAGCACACTTGTCCCGATTAAGGCGCACGTCTGGATATATAATTTGTCTATTTTTCTTAAGAACTCTGGGAGGAGTAGCGAACCGAAAAATTACGGAAGATAAATAAGAATAATAAACGCGAGCAATAGTAATATATGTGCCATGCACAGGCAGGCTGCGCCTGCCTGTGCATGCACTAGCTCCCATTGCCTGCAATGGGAGCTAGTGCATCGGCACAGATAACTAGAAAATTCCTGCGGAAATTTTGACTGTGCCGATGATGCTGACGTCCAGTTGAAAAGTGTGCGTGCTAAATCATCATATTATATCACATCACTCGGCAACAAAGTGACTGGATGGGTGTGAGTTTGATGTCATGCATGTTGGAGGGGGAGAGAGAGGAGGGAGAGGAGCGAGGGAGAGAGAGGAGCGAGGGAGTGAGGGAGAGAGAGGAGGGAGAGGAGGGAGGGAGAGAGAGGAGGCGGGGGGAGAGGAGGGAGAGAGGAGGGAGGGGGAGGGAGAGAGAGGAGGGAGGAAGGGAGAGAGAGGGGGGAGAGAGAGGAGGGAGGAAGGGAGAGAGAGGAGAGGAGGGAGGGAGGGAGAGAGAGGAGGGAGGGGGGAGGGAGAGAGAGGAGGGAGGAAGGGAGAGAGAGGGGGGAGAGAGAGGAGGGAGGAAGGGAGAGAGAGGAGAGGAGGGGGGGAGGGAGAGAGAGGAGGGAGAGAGAGGAGGGAGGAAGGGAGAGAGAGGAGGGAGAGAGAGGAGGGAGGAAGGGAGAGAGAGGGGGGAGAGAGGAGAGGAGGGAGGGAGAGAGAGGAGGCGGGGGGAGAGGAGGGAGAGAGAGGAGGGGGGGAGGGAGAGAGAGGAGGGAGAGAGAGGAGGCAGGAAAGGAGAGAGAGGGGGGAGAGAGAGGGGGGAGGAAGGGAGGGGGAGGGGGAAAGGGAGGAGGGAGGGAGGGAGGGAGGGGGGAGAGAGGAGGGAAGGGGTGAGAGAGGGAGAGAGAGGAGGGAGGGAGGGGGGGTTCATGGGGTGTTCAAGTCAAGTCAAGTCAAGTCAAGTCAACTTTATTGTCAATCAAACCATGCAACAGTACATTACACAGCAGACTGAAATTGCGTTTCTCCCATACTCCAATGTGCAATATTAAAACAGGATATGACACATTCTAAAAACAGGATATGACACATACTATTAGACAAATAGATATTTAACAGATAAACAAATGACGGACAATATAAAACAAGATATTACACATACTAAACATAAACTAAGCATTAAGCATAAACTAAGCATAGACTAAACATAGTGCAAATAGATATGTAACAGATAGACAGATGACAGACAGTGAGCTTACAGTTACCAGACTATCCTACTGTTCCAGAATATGGTCATGTTGAGGTATTTTACAGTAGTGTAATACAGGTGCAATATGGCAAAGTGCAAAGTGCAGAGTAACAGCATGGAGATAGATAAGTATTGTAAGCTTGTTACATTCTAGTGCAAGTGATAATGGCATATGTGCATAAGAGTATTTTGCAAACATTGGTTTTGCCTTTTCACAGTTCCACAGATCTTTGTGTGTGTGGGTTGTGGGGTGGGATTTTTAGTCCAGTTTTCATGAGTGAGTTGAGCAGCCTGATGGCTTGTGGGAGAAAGCTATTGCTGAGTCTGGTAGTCTTGCAACGCATACTGCTGTAGCGTTTGCCAGATGGTAGGAGAGTGAACAGTTTGTGTGTGGGATGGGTGGGGTCTTTAATGATGTTGGTGGCTCTTTTGTGGCAGCGGGATGGGTATATGTCCTGGATGGATGGTTGGGCTGATCTGGTGATCTTCTCAGCTGACCTCACCACCCTCTATAGAGCTTTCTGGTCAGCAGCAGAGCAGCTACCATACCAAACTGAGAGACTGCTGGTGAGGATGCTCTCAATGGCACCTCTGTAAAAGGTGGTGAGTGCCACTGGGGGGGAGGTTGGCTCTTCTCATCCTGCGTAGGAAGTGAAGGCGTTGCTGTGCTTTCTTGACCAGGGAAGTGGTGTTGGTAGACCAAGACAGGTCATCAGTGATGTGCACCCCCAAGAACTTGGTGCTTTTCACTGATTCTACAGCGCTGCCTTTGATGGTGAGGGGTGTGTGTGGCTTGTGATTTCTCCTGAAGTCCACAGTTATTTCCTTTGTTTTATTGACATTGAGATGTAAATTGTTGGTGTCACACCAGTTGATGAGTTGGTGTACCTCATCTCTGTAGGCTGAGTCGTCGTCGTCGCCGATGAGGCCCACCACTGTTGTGTCATCTGCAAACTTGATGATGTGGTTTGAATTATATCTGGCACAACAGTCATGAGTCATCAGCGTGAACAGCAGAGGACTCAACACACATCCTTGAGGGACCCCAGTGTTCATGATGATGGTCTGTGAAGAGTTATTGCCAACTCTTACTGTCTGTGGTCTGTTGGTGAGAAAGTCTAGTAGCCAGTTGCAAAGTGGGGTGCTGATGCCTACAGCACTGAGTTTTTCCACCAGGTGTTGTGGGATGACTGTATTGAAGGCAGAGCTGAAGTCGATGAACAGCATCCGCACACAGCTGTTTTTGTTCTCCAGATGAGCCAGACTGAGGTGAAGTGCTGTTGCTATGGCATCATCAGTGGAACGCTTGGGACGGTATGCAAACTGGAGAGGGTCAAATGTGGCAGGTAAGATGGATGTCATGTGAGCCTTGACCAGCCTTTCAAAGCACTTCATCATGATGGGCGTGAGTGCTATAGGCCGGTAGTCATTCAGTGTTGTGGCTGGTGATTTCTTTGGTAGCGGTATGATAGTAGTGGCTTTGAAGCATTCTGGTATGATGGCTTTGCTCAGAGAGATGTTGAAGATATCTGTGAGAACATCTGTAAGTGAGTTAGCACAGTCTCTAAGCACACGCCCAGGTATATTGTCAGGACCAGCAGCCTTCCTGGGGTTGACCTTTTGAAGGGTCCTCCGCACATCAGCAGGGTCAAGTTGAAGTGTTGCATCGTCCGAGCAGTGTAGGGCTTTTGTTGGAGTGGTGTTGTTGTTTTCCTCAAAACGGCTGAAGAATAAATTGAGTGAGTTTAGGAAGTCTGTGCTGTCCTCACTCGGTGGGGGTGTAGGCCTGTAGCCTGTTACTGACTGGATGCCTTGCCATAGGCGTCTGGGGTCTTTTGTGTCAGTGAAGTGTGACTGGATTTTATGTCCATAGGCACGCTTTGCTGCTCTCAGGCCCCGGTTCAAGTTGGCCCTGGCAGTTCTGAGGGCCTCTTTGTCTCCAGACTTGAAAGCCGCATTCCGTGCTTTAAGGAGCTCACATACCTCCCTGGTGAACCATGGTTTGTTGTTTGCCCTTGTAGTGATGTGTTTTATGACGGTCACATCTTCCATGCATTTGGATATGTATCCCGTCACAGACTCAGTGTACTCCGTTATGTTGACATGCTGGTTGGAAGTGGCAGCCTCCCTAAAAACAGTCCAATCTGTGCAGTTAAAACAGTCTTGGAGTGCTGAGGTAGCCCCCTCTGGCCAGGTTCTGATCTGTTTCACAGATGCTTTGTTCCTCACTAACAGTGGTCTGTAAGATGGCGTTAGCATAACAGAAAGATGGTCCGAGTTACCCAGGTGGGGGTGGGGAATAGCTCTGTATGCCTGTTTGATGTTTGAGTAGACCTGGTCGAGAATGTTTTCTCCCCTGGTTGCAAAGTCCACATATTTATGAAAGTGTGGGAGTACTGACTTCAGTTTGTTCTGATTGAAATCGCCAGCGATTATACAGGCAGAGTCCGGGTTTGAGTCCTGCATTGAGCTCACTGATTGATACAATGTAGAAAGTGCGTCTTTTGTATTCGCACTGGGCGGTATGTACACGGCTGTAATAGACACGGCTGAGAATTCTCTTGGTAAGTATACTGGACGGCATTTGACTGTTAAAAATTCTATGTCTTTGGAACAGTGACTTGAGATGACTTTAACATTAGTGCACCAGTTGTTATTGATGTAGATTGCCACTCCACCACCTCGTAGCTTACCAGTGAGCTCGTGACTTCTGTCCGCCCTGAATGTTGTTAGTCCGTCCACCTGAATGGCGTTGTCTGGAACGGTGTGGTTAAGCCACGTCTCGGTGAGGACGATGGCGCTGCAATCTTTCACCTTTCTTTGTGTAATTAGGTCCAATCTGAGGTAGTCCATTTTGTTTTCCAGCGAACGAACGTTGGAAAGCAGAATCAACATCCCCATTCCCACCGCTAAGGATAAACGGACAATATCTTTCAGAAACCTCAAATCCATCTCCCCTTCAGCCCTTTCTGCCTCTCTTGCTAGTAAAATATCTGCTTCCCCCCCTCCGTTAACTGACAATCCCTCTGACCTCACCAAATTCTACAACGTAACACTCTCCTCCTGTCTCAATCAGCTAGCCCCCATCAAAACTAAAACTGTCTCCTTCACCCACTCCGCCCCCTGGTACACTCCTGAACTACACAAAATTAAATCACAAAAACGACAGCTTGAAAGACTTCACAAGAAAACCGGTTTAACTGTCCATCTACAAGCCTATACAGATTACCTTCAGCAGTACAAGGATGCTCTCAGTACTGCCCGATCCACCTACTACTCTCACCTCATTCACTCTGGCTCCACCAACCCCGAGGCTCTGTTTTCTACAGTAAATAAACTCCTCAAGCCCAGCGACAATACCTCCAACTCATTCACCACTGACAAATGCAACTCCTTTCTCTCATTCTTCCAAACAAAAATCGATACCATTTACAACAACTTGTCCTCCTTTCCTGCCCCCACGGCCTGCACTCCCACTCCCTCACCTGCTCCTCCCCTCCTCACCTCTCACTCAAACCCGTTCACTCAAACTGGCTGCTATCACCCCCATCCTCAAAAAACCTGGACTCAACCCTGACATCTTGTCGAACTTCCGGCCCATCTCCAATCTCCCCTTTCTGTCCAAAATACTGGAGCGTATTGTCGCCACACAACTCAAAGCCCACCTCTGCTCAAATGACCTGTTCGAACCATTTCAATCCGGTTTCCGTTCCCAACACAGCACCGAAACAGCCCTCCTGAAAGTCACCAATGACATCCTCCTCTCCGCAGACTCCGGCCACCTCACCATCCTCATCCTCCTGGACCTCACTGCAGCTTTCGACACCATAAATCACACCATTCTCCTCTTCCGCCTTGAGTCCTCCCTCGGCATCACTGGCACTGCACTCTCCTGGCTCAAATCATACCTCTCAGACCGAGAACAATTCATCCACATCAACAACTGCACCTCCTCCACTGTTCCTCTGTCCCAAGGTGTCCCCCAGGGTTCGGTGCTTGGTCCTCTCCTCTTCATACTTTACCTGCTCCCCCTTGGCAACATCATTCGCCACCACGGTCTCCATTTCCACTGTTATGCTGATGACGTCCAGCTTTATATCTCCACCAACTCCATCACTCCCGCCAGTCTTTCCACTCTCTCCAATTGCCTCGCTGACATCAAATCCTGGATGCAGATCAACTTCCTCAAACTAAATTGTGACAAATCAGACCTAATCATTATCGGCCCCAAATCCCTCAACAACACCACAGACAGTTTCCGCCTCACCATCGACAACTCCACCCGGTCTCCATACCCCAACAGCTGCAACCTCGGAGTCATCTTTGACAGTAACCTCTCCTTTGATCATCACATCAATCAAATCACCAGAACTGCCTTCTTCCACCTCAAGAACATTGCCCGACTCCGTCCATCACTCTCCTTCTCTGCTGCTGAAACCCTCATTCACGCCTTCATCACTTCCAGAATTGACTACTGCAACAGCATCCTCTATGGCACACCATCCAAAACTTTAAATAAACTTCAGTACATCCAAAATTCTGCTGCACGTCTGCTCACCCACACCCGCTCCCGTGATCACATCACTCCTGTCCTCCAGAAACTCCACTGGCTCCCAGTTCCACAGCGTATTCAGTTCAAAATCCTCCTCCTCACACACAAAGCCCTCCATAACCAGGCCCCCTCCTATCTCACTGACCTGCTCCATCGCCACAATCCATCCCGCAGCCTCCGTTCATGTGACGCAAACCTCCTTACTCCACCACTCAAGACCAAGCATCGAACCTGGGGCGACAGAGCCTTCTCTGCAGCTGCCCCCTCCCTCTGGAACTCTCTCCCCAAACACATCCGCGACGGTACCGACCTTCCTACCTTCAAATCTCTGACAAAAACACACCTTTTTAAAATTGCTTTTAATGTTTAGCTCAGTTTATTGTGTTTTTGATGTTATATTTCACATTGTTTTGCTAATTTGATGTCTTTTTTATGTAAAGTGTCTTTGAGTATCTTGAAAAGCGCTTTTAAATAAAATGTATTATTATTATTATTAGAGAGTTAAATTCATTAAGTCCAACTACTACAGTTTCCTTTGATACACTAGGGAGTGCATTCTGCTCTAAATCCTCCTTCATAACTGTTCTAATGTTGAGCTGATGTTGAAACAAGGTCATGAAGGTGGTGATTCACCTGGATGATAGTTTGTGGTGCCGTTAAACTGGATTGAAATGAACACTAGTGTTTCAGTAATTAAGCGTAGCCACTGACTACGATGTCAAAATATTAGGAACACATGTCAGTCACCACCTGGATTTAACTAAGCAAACAATTCGGAGCCTCCTATTGGATAATTACTGCATGGGTGATTATCTTTCAGCTGACAACAAGTTATTTAAGCCCAACTGATGCAATGAGTAGCTTCTCATTTCTTTAACAACCATGTCTAAAGACACATCCTGTGGTGGTGGAAAAGATGTTAGTCAGTTTGAGAAGGGTCAAATCATTGGCATGCATCAAGCAGAGAAAACATTTAAGTCAGGGGTGCATTACGTTGATCGCGATCACCTCCAAAACAAATAGCAAGACAAACGTTCATCTTTATTTATTTTTACTTCATATTTGCAACATGCCCTCAGCTCAGCAGCACATATCCACAGCCATGCACAACTTCAACAACAACTCAAGACTACAGCACTGTTTTTCTAAAGGTGCAGTGCACCATTTTTTCTTGATAAAAATAAAAACAAATATGGATAGAGCCTTTAACACTGTAGCAACAATGAATATGACTTAGGATATATATACAGTCCTGCTCACCATTATTGGCACCCATGAAGTTTAAGTACATAATGTGGAATATCTTCTGAAAAAAATGAATCATGTGAAACATTTCTTTTTATAGAGAACTCATGTTTGATACAAAAGAGCAAATGATAAACAACAATTTCAAACAATAAACAATGGGAGGAAAAAATAGAAAAACTTAAAGCTTGCTGTGTCACTGGTATTGGCACCCTTTGCTGTAAATCAGTATGGAAACACATTGTGACTCACCTGTGGTAAATCACAAATGAGAATCACCTGTGATAAATTGTCTGTGCCCATGTGACATGAATTAGCCAATGAATGATGACTTCCATGTTTTAAAAAGCCATCTGTTATCCCCTGTTCCTTTGTCACAATGGTGAAGACTAAGGAGCTGTCTGAGGACATCAGAAGTGCAATAATTAGCAAACACAAGACCTCCAAAGGGTAGTGATGGCCAGTCGAGGCTTTGTTGAAGCCTCGACACGTGGTTCAAAAAAAGGTTCATTACTCGAAGCTTCAGTGACACAGTGCTCTATTAGGACATCTAGTGGACAATAAAATGTAGTGCAATGGAGACGTGTCATACTGGTTCATGCTTGTATGGTACTTGATTTGCCATGCACATTCCTATTCGACTACATTACATGGATATGTGGTTTAAAGTTTATTATAAGAAAATTATATATATATAACAATAAAATAAATAATAAAGAACAAATGGGAATCGAACCCTTGTTTTGCTAACGAAAGACCGGTGCTTTCACAGTGTACCACGAACCTCATCAGCAAAGCACCATTGTCAGTGCTACACTCTATGAACCTTTGCTAACTTACACTAATGTTTATGTTTCAGCGCTTACGTCAGCTATTTTCATTTGCTCTTGGTATCATGGTTTAGTAGTGTTAGAGAATATTCGTACTGAATGCAACACTGTCAAATCAAATCTCTCTTGACTCAGTCATTATTTGCTTCGAAGACTCAACTGATCTCTCCCGAAGAACTGAGACAACCAAACCAGTGACAGGGTTTCTGAATGAAGCAGTGAAATGGTTCATACGTCACAAAACACGTGATTTGTCCGAACCAAAACTATACACGCACTTATGACTATATGTCTATAAAAAAAAAATAAAAAAAAGAACAAATGGGAACCGAACCCTTGCTTCGTTAACGAAAGGGCGGTGATTTCACAGTGTACCACTAACCCTATTAGTGCTGCTCTGTTGTCGTTGGACCATTTTGATTACGTCACTACTACACTCTATGAACCTTCGCTAATTTGCACTAATGTTTATGTTTCAGCGCTTACATCAACTATTTTCTTTTGCTCTTGGTGTCATGGGTTTAGTAGTGTTAGAGAATAGTTGTACTGAATGCAACAGTGTCAAACCAAATCTTTCTTGACTCATTATTTGTTCATCTCATCTCTCCCGAAGAGCCGAGACAACCAAACCAGTGACAGGGTTTCTGAATGAGAAATGGTTCATACGTCACAAAACACGTGATTTGTCCCAACCAAAACTATACACATACTTCTGACTATATATCTGTATCTTATCTGTATCTCTCTCTCTCTGTCTTATCTATATATATATAGATACGCTATTTATGACTATCTATGTAACTATGTCTATCTATCAATCTAGTGATGTAATTCATCTATTTCTCTCGGAATCTTACGATCTATCTCCACAATATACGCAACTAACTCCAACTACAGCAACGAACCAACCTACTCTGCAAAGAAACATTCAAATGAGCGCCATTAAATAGGGATAGGATATCCGAGATATCCCTGAACACGCTCGATCCCACCAGGTGATTCACATGACAAACCGAAGCCCTCAGGTGATTCGTTTGCCGCTGAAGCATTCGAAGCACTTGAACTGCTTCGAACGTCACTCAAGTGCTTCAAACGTCACTAGTCACGTGACCGAACCACGCCTCGGCACAGTGGTTCGATACAATTGCTTCATGAGCTACGGCGCATGTGTCGGAGCCTCGGGTGTCAGACGGCCATCACTACCAAAGGGTAGAAGGCCATCTCCAAAGACCTTCATATCCCTGTTTCAACAGTACGTAATGTTATTAAGAAGTTTGACAAGCATGGAACTGTCAAGAACCTCCCTGAACGGTGGGGGGAAGAGAAAAACTGATGAGAGAAGTCTTCGAAAGTTGGTGCGAATGGTGGAAAAAACACCACGTCAAACATCCACAGACCTGAAGGCCAACCTGGGACAGTCTGGGGTCATGGTTTCAACAAGTACCATACACCGCACACTAAATCAAATGGCCTCATGGGCGAAGGCCAAAGAAGACACCATTGCTGAGGAAAAGACATAAAAAGGAACAACTAATCTTTGCCAAAGAGTACTTGGACAAACCACAATCCGTCTCGGAAAATGTTCTGTGGACAGATGAAACAAAAATAGAGCTTTTTGGCAATGCAGACTAACAGTTTGTTTTCAGATGGCGCAATAAAGCCTACAAGGAAAAGAACACCCTACCAACAGTTAAGCATGGTGGAGGATCCCTAATGCTGTGGGGCTGCTTTACTGCATCTGGTACTGCTTGACCGTATCACAGGACTCATGAAATCAGAGAATTATCAAGAGATTTTAGAGTGAAATGTCCTACCCAGTGTAAGAAAACTTGGTTTGAGTCGAAGATCATGGGTCCTCCAGCAAGACAAAGACCCAAAGCACACATCCAAAAGCACGCAGGAATGGTTGAAGAGGAAAAAATGGACTGTTTTAAAATGGCCAGCAATGAGTCCTGATCTCAGTCTGATTGAAAATCTTTGGTATGAGTTGAAATCTGCAAACCTTCAAGAGCTTGAACAATTTGCAAAGAAAGAGTGGGAGAAAATACCAGCTGAGAAGTGCAAGAAGCTTATAGATGGCTACAAGAAATGTTTGGAGGCTATCATCACTGCCAAAGGGTGTGCCACCAAATATTAAAGAGGGGTGCCATTCTTGCTGCACATGCTGTTTTTTTCTATTTCTTCTTTGAAATAACAATATGTAAGTTGAACAAAACAATTTTCTTTGTTACATTACTTTTGATCTCCAATTAAAAGATCCTTATGATATAAATTTGGTGATATGGTAGAATGATGAGTGTGAAGGACTAAACATTAAATTGTAAAATAAAATGAACAACAATGCTGAATACCAGAAACTTCATAAGGCTGAGATTCACTGCACAATTCTTCTATTTTAATATATTCTTTTTCACTTGTGTACCTAATGAACTGGGAAGTGAGTCTAATTTTATGTATTTTATTATAAGAGGGCGATAGTAAAGCGTAATAAAGACCATTCCAGGGTCCTCCCTGTGAAAACACTTCCACAGAGTGATCACTGGCTGTTGCCTAATAATTCAAACCTGCTGGTCAGTATCACATTCTTCCTGTACCTGTGTCCTCCAGCTTCCTCCCACATTCCAAAGCCCTACACGTCAGTGTTTGTGTTTCTAAACTGAAAGTAGGTATGAAGTAGGTATGAGCGTCAACAGTCTCTAAAAAGCTGGTGACTGTCTTGGGTGTGATGCAGCTCTCTAGAACGCAAGTGACTGTTATTCTAGGCATTTCTAGACCTTTTGCTTTGGGTAATGTCACAAGACGCAGGAACAGCGGTACAGTACACAAATATTAGCACAGCTGAACAACATTCCAGAAGGTGAACAATGAGTTGCACATGGGTGTGATAATTGTAAAGACAGACACGTTTAGTTTATGGTTATTTATTTCCACCCTGTCAAAAAAAAAAATGTCTCAAGCTCATCATGATGAGCGGTTTTTGCATCAGTGGAAAATGTTTTGCTTTTAGACGCATGACACGAAATGTCAAGCAATTAACAGATGAATATGAAACTGTGGTCAAAAATTCAAAAGTAAATGATTAAAACTGGTACTGGTGTTTTAGAAGTTAATAGCCTATAAAAGAAAAAACAAGAAAAACTACAAAGATATTATTCTCACTTTTTTTTTTTTTTTTTAAATGAAATGTATTAATTTTGACATATATCAGTTATTCTCTTGTTGTGTTGGGATTTCACAGCTAAATTGAATAAGCTGTTATTCGTGCTTCCCAACATGGAAATGCAGATTAAAAATTAAGATGATATTTGTACGACAGCAGTGTTCTCCACAGGTAAACAATGACTGGATTAAAGAAGGGGCACGCCCTTCTTTAATCAAGTCACTGTCTAAGGATGTCAGTCTGAATAATCACGTGGTAAAACTGGGATCACATCCAAATCTCTGGGGGATATACGCAGGCATCAAATGTAAATCAGTTCACTAGTCTAGTATATAAAGACCAGTGAAAATGATCTGCTGCAGATTCCCCATCAAGGAAAACTAATCAACAGCACTTACCTGTTCTCCATCATGAAGCTGATCCTTTCTCTGACTCTCCTCTGGACACTCTCCAGCACAGGTAATTCTACTTATTCTTACCACGCTGCTACTATACTTAATCTACTAAAGGATCCAAAAAAAACGGCATGAATTTGAATTAACCAGAACAAATATTCTGAACTGTATTTGTATAGAAATCTTAGATGTTACAGAAAAAAACAGATAACTATTGAGAAAAAAAAGAATAATATGAAAATAGCTGGGCGGCACAGTGGAGAGGCGGTTAGCACTGATGCCTCACAGCGAGAAGGTCTCGGGTTCGAATCCATGGGCCGACTGGGCCTTTCTGTGTGGAGTTTGCATGTTCTCCCTGTGTCTGTGTGGGTTCTCTCTAAATTGGCCGTAGGTGTGCATGTGAGTGTGAATGGTTCTCTGTCCCTGTGTGTTAGCCCTGTGATACACTGGTGACCTGTCCAGGGTGTACCCTGCCTCTCACCCGATGACAGCTGGCATAGGCTCTAGCAGACCCCCGCGACCCTTGACAGGAATAAACGGGTACAGAAGATGAATGAATGAATGAAAATAGCTTTCAAAAAAACATATTATAGCATATATACTCAAAAAAGCAGTGTATATATTTTGAAAATAGTGTTTTATTCTAATACAACACTTTTATCCAGTACAAGCTAAAAATAAAAATTATTTTGCACAAGAACAAAATAGTTTCTGCCCACGGACTTTTGATTTGACATTTGTGAAGCAGGAATCATTTCACAGACTGTTTTCTCTCCTGACTGCAGCCGGAGCTCGTCAGTGTCAAACCTGCACAGATCTGGCATGTTCATCCACAGTACTCCAAAACTGTACCACAGAGACGATGTGTATAACAGCCTCCATTTCAGGTAGGATTTTATCTCTTGTGTCACCTTTTTTATTTTCAGTGAAATAAAGTTCATGTTCTGTGAAGTTAAACCAGTTAACAACTTGTTCTTTTTCTCTGTAGCAAATTCATCTGGAACTGCAATACAGCAAATCTTCCAAGCGTGTGCTCCGTCCTCCCTGTGTCCAGCCACAGGATCTCAGACATTTTCAGTCAACTTGGGTACTTCAAGTGCACTTGCATCTGCTTCGTGCTGCAACACAGATAACTGCAATAATCAAACTCTAGCTTGTAAGTACAGATGGATCAGATGCTTATTTAAGAGCAGACACTTACCGGACATAAGAAATCATCTTTCATATCGTATAATTGAAATCTTAATCCTTCATTGTTTTTTCTGTTCTGTTGTTTCAGTCCCGACTACTCCGGCGAATAACAGCCTCGAGTGTAATTCTTGTACAACCTCTCAATGCACAACCCCATTACAATGTACAGGAATGGAGGACAGGTGCTTTCAGGCAACTCGTAAGTCTTCACTTTAAATACATTTAAATGCATTACAAACAAGCTACTTCTTTCGAAAGCTGGAAACGGAGCAGAGTAAGAAAGTACAATTCGAGATTCAAGATTTTGAGATCTACTCACAATTTATTCTGCTCCTGATCTTCCAGCTTTTATATTCAACACAGTAAAATGCAGTGTGACGTTAAGAAATTCATCAAAACATTTGATAAGCTGAAAGTAGTTTTAAAGATTTAAGCCTTTTAATTATTCAACTACAAAACAGTAACCAAACATTTTTCTGTTGTTAATCAAATAAAGACAGATTTACATCAGCAGGAAAACAAACATCTTTTATCATGTCAGTGTGGCTACTTTTATTATACAGTAACTATAAAAGATAGTTGAAAGCAGTGATTTGCTCTTCTCTTTAACTGAAACCTAGTTTGACCACTGTCAAAATCCAGCTTCACTGCTGGCTCTGGATGGTAGTGGTCATTAGTCACCAATCACTGAATGTATCACCACACCCCAAAACAACCTGCAGTGAGATGTGATGTTTAACTGCTATATTTCAATATAGGATAGAAATCTTTAAGACACAGTACATTTCCTGAAATCTGTGAGTCTAAAGCAACAAACTTTAAATATTCCACGGTGATTTTTGTTCCACAGTGACGAGTAACTCCACCACTACTCCTGCTTTTGGCTGTGCATCTGAAAACCTCTGTCTAGCTGCTGCTACCCTGGCTTCAATACCTTTCATAGCAAGTGTTGTAAACATCAGCAGCGGACCAACCTGTTGTGAAACCAGTTTGTGCAATGTTTTAACAACTACTGCTGCACCAACTACTACAACTACTGCACCAACTACAACAACAACTGCTGCACCAACTACTACATCTACTGCACCAACTACTACAACTACTGCACCAACTACAACAACAACTGCTGCACCAACTACTACAACTGCTGCACCAACTACAACAACAACTACTGCTCCAACAACTACAACTACTACTACAACTACTGCTCCAACTCCAACTACAACTGCTGCCACAACTACAACCACCACCACCAGTGGTGCATGTTGTTTCAAGCTGGGCGTGATTCACCTGCTGCTTGGACTTCTTCTGTTTATACTCCATTAAAAAAAACATGAATATCTGGTACAAAGCACCTTTGAAACCTCCAGCAAGACTGAAAGAACTTTTTATTTGAAGCTCAGGACCGGTTTGACTCCTCCCTGATGTCTTTATTTGGCAGTTAGTCCTAAAAAAACATAGTCTTGGTGACTGCAGTCTTGGTGGAGTTGAGGTGCGATATGTAACATGTCTTTGTTTTTCATGTAAATTATTTAATACATCACTTTTTAATGGATTTAACTGCATGATTTTGATGCAAATTGCAAAAGAAAAAACACAAAAACATATTTAAAAAAATAATATTCTTTAATTAATGTAAAACTCCACAACACTCTTTTGTCATTTGTTACTTCTTCATCAGTGACCTCTCTTGGTAGAAAGGATCACTCATTAAAGCCAAGAATCTTTACCAACTGATGGCAGTGTACATCACAGCCGGTACAGAAATAATAATGACAACTTTATTCTGTAATTAACCCTTTGTGATAAATCATATTAGCTTCAGCGGTAGTAACAGTCTTGTGTGGTTTGTTTTTATCATTCATAATGAAATAAACGGAGAGATTTGAGTGATTAAGAAGAAAATAATGGCTTTTTCTTGACGTTTGATTTTTATTTTTAATTTTTAATGTAAGAATTAAAAGATTATCAAACTAATTATTTCAAATCCACTCTTAAACCGCAGGTATCTGTGGGATGTCGCCTCTTCCACCTACAGTATTATCAGATCACTCCTGCAAAACTGGAAAACACAGAAACCAGTTGTACTAAGTACAATGTACTTGTTGTTCATATTGCCGTAGGTCTACAACACGTCAGCCAACTCACATTAATACAACTCACAATGATAGATAGATAGATAGATAGATAGATAGATACTTTATTGATCCTGTGGTAGTCCATATCCAGTACAATCAGTACACAGAGACAGAAGGACGCACAAGTCAGCCTTGTGTCTACATCACTTTAACCCTTTCAAAATCAATGACTTTACCATATATGGTTCCTTTCCCTTAAGTGGTAAAAAATGTAAACATGTATTAATTATAAAAAATTATAATAATTACATTGATGTGTACGCTGCTCTGTGCTTTTATTTGAATGTGTTGTACATGTTCTTGTGTTGTTGCTGCAATAGTTTTTATCTTTCTGTTGCTATAGCTTTCAGTTTTATTCCTGCTGAACCAAAGAGCTGCTGAAATGTATTTTGTTGTTTTTACCAGAAAAAGACAATGAAACTTTTTCTTCTTCTTCTATCTGTAATGTCATTCTTTCAGTCACTTTCCAAGTTCTTGATCTCAGTCAACCGATGCAACATAGATCAAATCAAAGACTTTGCTTCGTGGCTCCCCTCCGTCTCCACTTATTATTATTATACTGCTGCCCAGTAACAAATTATTCCATTCACAACAGATTTGTGCATAAAATCCCACACGATGTCATGTTGATTCAGGATTGTCACACATGCAGCAGAGCAGATAAACAGAGCTGGAAGTGTCAGGCTCAGTGATTTCCTGGTTTGTTGCCTATGCATGAAGATTGTATTCAAACTCACAGTCTGTTATCAACTGACAATATTTGCATGTTTTTCCAGGAATACATCGTTCTTAAAACGATCCAAAATTGCCTGGAGAGACACGTTTATTGGCAAATAACAAAGGAAACATCAAAATAAATGATCAAAAATAGTTAATAATAGCCCATTTTCTTATGGCCTATTCAGTTAATTAATAATACAATATAAATAACACTATTGAGTGACTGTCCTGCATACAGGGTGGAGTACTTCTATTGGCCTCTTAGTTCTGACACGTTCACATACTAGTAAATTAATACTGCAGCTCCAAATGTCTCCCCAGAAAGTTGTCTGTTCACATTTTTCCTGCGTCACCATGCGTGAGCGTTAGCATGGACTAAGACAACTGATGGATTTTGCCATCTGACAGGGGCGAAACATGTTCCTGGTTCCCTGGTACACTGCACCTGTATGTAAACTACTGATCCGTTATCCACTAACAATATTTGCTTATGTGTGCCAGAAGACACTCGTTCATTCATTTTCTGTAACCGCTTCCCCTTCCGAAAATAAGTTGAGGTGAATTTGTAAAACTCAACCAGTGGAGAAAGCTTTAAACTTTACTCATATTCTCATTATTCATTTAGTACTCATTTAACAACCTATGAGTCCATTTGTTTTAGTGCAAAGAACATCAAGTTAATTAGGAGAATCTTTGTATTTAATAAACTGTCCTTTAAAATAATGAAATAAGTGCAATTTGAGCACCTTGCTGTCTGCTGTGAAGTCCTGGGTGTCAGTTTTGTGTTCTGTCCCCTTTTCTTACAGTGGACAAATTAGGGATAGCAGTTATTTTCATCAAAAAATCACAGTCTTCTATGTAAGTTTGCACTTTGCAAATTCATGCTGCGGGCCATATTACTCACATATAGCTACTCAATACTATAAATGTGTATATACACAACTACCCCCCCCCCCCCCCCCAATTACTACTGTTTTACTGTAGTACTTATTTTTTATTTTATTATTCTTTTCCTACTGGCTGCAGGTACAAGAATACATTTCACTGCGCATTGTACTATGTATAACTGTGCATGTGACAAATAAAACCTATCTATCTATCTATCTATCTATCTATCTAGATTAGACCCTCTGGTGGGCCGTATCTTTGACACCTGTGATTTAAATGTTACATTAAATAAATACATTAATTTCTTACACAAGACATTACTTCAGCAAAGTTCAGCAGTTTAGGTAACAGTCAAAAGAAGCAGGAAACACAAAGAAAGATGAATAGTAAGTTGAGTGCTTTACGTTATACTCATGCACCATTCATCCTACAAACCTCACACATATGACTTGTGACGCTATCATCGTTTCGTGGACGCTCTTCCAAGCTGCACAAATGCACTTATATGTTCGTTAGAGACAAAGTATGCCTCTGTTCAGGGTAATATTCTCTTTATTGAAATGTATGCACTGAGAAGTTATGTGTGTCTTCACTTCATCTGATGCTGCAACTTAACCAGCCCATAAGATGTGTGCACGGTCCTCCCTGTGTCCAGCAAGAGTCATTTGCAGTCATCCCTGTCATTTTAAGTTGCTTCTGCTAAATGCTGCAACGCAGGTAACTGCAACTCAGAAAATAAATCATGTTGTTCTTTTCTGTTACAACCCCTGCTGAGGTCCCTCCACCTCTCAGTGAGCCTCTATAGTGTATGGGAGAGTGGTACAGATGCTTTTGGGTGACTGGTAAGTCTTTAGTCTAAATACACTAACATAAAGGGAACACTCTCAGCTCTCATATTAAAGAAACCTGATCCATCACTGGACATTGTCCTTCCATGCATTTTCCATTAACTTATCTGAAATTGTGTGCAGGCACCTCTCCCTAGTAATATTTACCAGTTACTCATAATAGATCCTCAGATGTTCCCAGCACAGACTAGGTGCTATCTTTACGCTGGGGTCTTCCTGGCCACGTTTGGTAAATCTCCAAGGGGATGTGCTCAGGAGCCATCTGCCATCTCACCAGTGGCCAAGACCATCTCAGCTGACCTCTTTCTACGTGGAATGGTTCTACTCTGAGTTATCTGATCCCAGCCAGCAATGCCATTCTCTCCATCACTACCTAAAAGTCAGGACCCGCTGCTGCTGCACAATAATAAATGATGTATACATTTACCACTGATGTATGCATGGACTAAGACAAAAAAATGATTTTGCCATCTGACAAGGGGGAAACATCTTCCTGGTTCTCTGGTACACTGCACCTGTATGTAAACTACTGATCTGTTATCCACTAACAATATTTGCATGTGTGCAACAAGACACTCATTCATTCATTTTCTGTAACTGCTTCTCCTCTGGATAGTGGTAAACAAGTTGAGGTGAATTTGTAAAACTCAACCAGTGGAGAAAGCTTTAAACTTTACTCATATTTATTGTTACTTTTCGACTTTGAAACACTACATTTCTAATTCATTTAATACTCATTTAGCCACAACGCCCAGTGATGTATGTCAGATTGTGTTTTATGTGTCTGCTGCTTTGACTGCTTAACTTTTATTAGGGCAAATGAAGTGAGCACCAGACAAACTGATTAAACCAGGGTTTACTGTCCCCTGTCATATTTATTGGTCAACGTTTTGTTGCACATTTTAATGCTCAAAAGAGTCTGTAGAATACACAATACAAGAGCATTTATCCTTCTCTCCAGGTTCTCCAGCTTCCTCCCACCATCCAAAGACATGCTGGTTGGGTTCATTGGTGATTCTAAATTGGCCGTAGGTGTGAATGTGAGTGTGAATGGTTGTCTGTCTCTCTGTGTTAGCCCTGTGATAGACTGGAAACCTGTCCAGGCAGTACCCCACCTCTCACCCAATGACAGCTGGGATAGGCTCCAGGGCCCGTATTCCTAAAGATTCTTAGCGCTAAGAGTTGCTCCTAGTGGCCAAATTCTAAGAAAATTCTTAGAATCATGACATTTTCCTCTCAAAGTTAGGAGTAGCTCCTAGTAAAGATAAAAGGTATTCCTGAAGAATCTTAGCTCTTAAGAGTGCTCCTAAGGTGAGATCTGTTCAGAGCAGGGAGGAGGACTTTTAGGAGCCTTAGGAATTTCTTAAGCAGAGGAGAAAATGGCTGAAAGAAGAGACAGGAGAGATATTCTCCAAACACTGAATGACAATCAAGCTTGTTACAATCGCAATACAGTGGTCCCTTGAGTTACGTTCTAAAAATAACCCGCGATAGGCGAAATCCGCGAAGTAGTCAGCTTTATTTTTTACAATGATTATAAATGTTTTAAGGTTGCAAAACCCCTCACTACACACTTTATACACTTTTCTCAATAACTTACAAACATACGCACTTCAGTCACACTGCCAGTGATCAAAGATACTGTATATGTAAATCTGGCAAGCTGAACGCATTCTGTACTGTACAAGAGACACCGTACGAGGAGATTGATTGACAATGGTCTACAGTCCCTTAGCCAATCAGGACGCAGAAAACAATGCGCTGTAAAAACTAAAAAATAAATAAAAAATAAAAAAGTATGCAAAATTGCACAAAAAAAAATCCGCGAAACTGCGAGGTGAACTGCGTTATAGCGAGGGACAACTGTATCACCGGAAATGAAAGTCATCACAACACTGAGGCATTTAGCAACAGGAAAAATGCAAAAATGCAACAATGCAGCAGTGATGACTTGGGGCCAAATCTACGTCTTAAACACTTTTATTCTCATTGACCAGTCGATCCAGAAGCAAACACAGTTCTTCTGTCCAGTTGGGTTTCCTACCTCATTTCTTCTCCACTGCTGTTCAGTTTGTGGAAGATGTGAACACCAACCAACACTGCTTCTTCTAGGCCGGTTAGCAATCACAGAAACTGATGAAAGCTGAGCCATTTTACCCTCGTTAATACCAAATGATGAAATATGACCAGCATGGTAAATGAATGAAAGCAAATAAACAGAACTATCAGGATGTGAATACTGTGGTAGTGGGACTGAGTTTACTTGCACATTTTATAGGATAATTTTTTAAAGTATAGCTTACTATTTATTTATTTTTATGTAAAGTATTATTTATAATTACACAGTCTTCATAGAGATTAGATTCTGTTATTAAGTCTATTAATTTGACGTCCATTCTATCCCAATTATCACCAAAAGTGTATTTTTATCTAGCTTTTAGGATTAACCAATCACACCTCTTGAAATGATGACTCATACCTAGCAACGGGGTCAACCACACCTCCTCACTAAGATAAGAGTTTCTGTCCATTCCTTGATCAGAGTTCTCTGAGAATTTTCTGGAATCACTCCTAAGCTAAGACTCCTAGCTAGGAATTTTTAGGCTAAGATAGGAGCTCTCTGAGAGGATTCTTAGAATCTTTAGGAATACGGGCCCAGACCTCAGGCGACCCTTAACAGGACAAGCGGTTACAGAAGATGAATGAATGAATGAAGGAAAAACATTTATCCTCACATGAAGAACAAAATCTCTTTTGCTTCATTGATTCAAGCGGACCTTAAGCCATTTGATGACCTTTTGATGCTCAGTAATTTGTAATTCATTCATAACATTATGCTCTACCTTCTACAGGATGGAAAATAAAACATAATTCATCAGACTCGGCCACTTCTTCCTCTGCTCCGTGGTCCAGTTCTGATCCTCATGTGTCCACTGTAGGAGCTTTCAGGCCGTGAACAGGTGTCAGCATGGACACCCCAGCTGGTCTGCAGCTACTCAGCCCCAGACGTGGATGCACACAGTGCATCACATTAATTTTTTCATTGATTTGATCTTGTTTGCCTTCGCTCGCCATGTGCATCAATAAGGCCTATTTCCACCCATGACCTTGTCACCTGTTCACCTCTTTTCATTCTTTGGACCTCTTCTCTATCATGGGTCTCACACCCAGTCGTCTAGCCATCAGAGTTCGGCCCTTGTCAAATGAACACACTGGAAAAGATAGATTAGATTAGATTAGATTGGATAGTTTCTTTATTAATCACAAACTGGGAAATTTCTCTGTTGCAGCAGCAGTGTACAGGCATTCAACCATACAAAAATATAACAAAAGCTAAAAATAAAATGAATAGAGAACTAAAAAAAGAACAAAAAGTATACACAATATTTACAAAAATTATAAGATAAGTGAATACGTGAATATTAAAAAAATTAAATTAGAATGCAATGAGGTGTACTGAAGTTAGGTAACATTAAAAATTTACAACCAATACCAAACAACCACGTGCAAATGTGCAAGAAAAAAACAAAAACAAAAAAACACAAAGATTGTGAATGATGCAAATAAACGTGTGTCTGTGGGGAATAGAGATCATTTCATGAAGGATATCTTCTGACAAGAATATCAGTAAACACTCGTTGTCAGGGGTAGGCAACAAACAGCAAAGAAAAATCTCCAATGGACAGGGGACAGTCCCAAGACAGTCCCCTTCTAGTCAAATTACACCTCAACAGTATATAAACTGCTGTGGTATAGATTAGATGCACTGTAGTCTCATCCTCCAGTTGTTCACCTGTTCATCAGCATCAGTTCATCATGATGGTCTTTTATCTGAAGACAACAACCACAGCGGCACTAGGGCCGTAACGAGGTTATTGTCAAGTGTGTGTGTGTTCTAAACACTATGTGCTTAACTACGTCAGTATGTTTGGTTTTCAGTGTCCTTTAATTAAAGTGACAATATTACAAAGTAGCTTCATCAGTCCAACAACAACAGGTGTGGCGAATTGGCCAGAAAATCGACCACCAGAGCCAAACAAAATGTTCATAGTCTCTGCTGAAAGATCTCCTAAGACGCATAGTTTCATATGAAGACTGAAAAGATGATGTCAGAATAACACATGAATCTGAGCCTGGGAAAAATACCTGACAAGCCTGGTGGTGTCATGCAACAATTATACAAACAATTCATACTTGTTTTTACATTTTTTAGTTACAAGCCGTACTCTTTAGCTCTCTTGACTTATTTGGATTTTTTAGTTCCCTAAGACATCTAGGCCGTATGAATATTTACCATCGGAAGTGTGAAAAATTGTAGTAAGAATTTAATTGAAACACTTATAGAACTTTTAACTAAATTTTAAAAATGGTGTAACGAGTTTAGAAACAACATTCGAAGCTTTTGGATATTAAGGTGTCGGATATTAATGTGTTATTTCTATGTTCTATATTACAGTACATGGAAAAACTATTTTCAGTCTTTATGTATTTTAATTTTAATGTAAGTAAATAATTTGTAATGCCTCTTACACTTTCTGTAATTTGATCTACTTTCATGTGTTCCGCACATGACAGGTTTTTCAGGTAACTGTTGTTGACAATGGATCACATATAATACACTTGGCATTACAGAGTTAAATCCATTCAGTCCAACTACCACAGTTTCCTTTGATACACTAGGGAGTGCATTCTGCTCTAAATCCTCCTTCATGACTGTTCTAATGTTGAGCTGATGTTGAAACAAGGTCATGAAGGTGGTGATTCACCTGGATGATAGTTTGTGGTGCCGTTAAACTGGATTGAAACTAGTGTTTCAGTAATTAAGCGTAGCCACTGACTACAATGTCAAAATATTAGGAACACGTGTCGGTCACCACCTGGATTTAACTAGGCTAATAGGTAGGAGCCTTCTATTGGATAATTACTGCATGGGTGATTATCTTTCAGCTGACAACAAGTTATTTAAGCCCAACTGATGCAATGAGTAGCTTCTCATTTCTTCAACAACCATGTCTAAAGACACATCCTGTGGTTGTGGAGAAGATGTTAGTCTGTTTGAGAAGGGTTAAATCATTGGCATGCATCAAGCAGAGAAAACATCTAAGTCAGGGGTGCCCATTAGGTTGATCGCGATCGACCAGTAGATTGCGAAGGTAGTGCGGGTAGATCGCGTGCCATTGAAAAAATGTTTTAGATGTCAGTTGCACCTCCGAAACAAACAGCAAGACAAATGTTCATCTTTATTTATTTTTACTTCATATTTGCAACATGCCCTCAGCTCAGCAGCACACATCCACAGCCATGCACAACTTCAACAACAACTCAAGACTACAGCGCTGTTTTTCTAAAGGTGCAGTGCACCATTTTTTCTTGATAAAAATAAAAACAAAGATGGATAGAGCCTTTAACACTGTAGCAACAATGAATATGACTTAGGATATATATATATAGGATATATATTTACATAATGCGGAATATCTTCTGAAAAAAATGAATCATGTGAAACATTTCTTTTTATAGAGAACTCATGTTTGATACAAAAGAGCAAATGATAAACAACAATTTCAAACAATAAACAATGGGAGGAAAAAATAGAAAAACTTAAAGCTTGCTGTGTCACTGGTATTGGCACCCTTTGCTGTAAATCAGTATGGAAACACATTGTGACTCACTTGTGGTAAATCACAAATGAGAATCACCTGTGATAAATTGTCTGTGCTCATGTGACATGAATTAGCCAATGAATGATGACTTCCATGTTTTAAAAAGCCATCTGTTATCCCCTGTTCCTTTGTCACAATGATGAAGACAAAGGAGCTGTCTGAGGACATCAGAAGTGTAATAATTAGCAAATACAAGACCTCTAAAGGGTATAAGGCCATCTCCAAAAACCTTGGTATCCCTGTTTCAACAGTACGTAATGTTATTAAGAAGTTTGACAAGCATGGAACTGTCAAGAACCTCCCTGGACGTGGGGGGAAGAGAAAAATTGATGAGCGAAGTCTTCGAAGGTTGGTGCGAATGATGGAAAAAACATCATGTCAAACATCCACAGACCTGAGGCCAACCTGGAACAGTCTGCCGTCAGTATGGGGTCATACTGATGGCGCAATGAAGCCTACAAGGAAAAGAACACCCTACCAACAGCTAAGCATGGTGGAGGATCCCTAATGCTGTGGGGCTGCTTTGCTGCATCTGGTACTGCTTGACCGTATCACAGGACTCATGAAATCAGAGAATTATCAAGAGATTTTAGAGTGAAATGTCCTACCCAGTGTAAGAAAACTTGGTTGGAGTCGAAGATCATGGGTCCTCCAGCAGGAGAAAGACCCAAAGCACACATCCAAAAGCACGCAGGAATGGTTGAAGAGGAAAAAATTGACTGTTTTAAAATGGCCAGCAATGAGTCCTGATCTCAATCCGATTAAAAATCTTTGGTAAATCTGCCATTGAAGATGTGAGATATTGTATCTGAAGATATTGTAGAGGTTATGCAAAAAATTAAGGGGTGCCAATTATGGTGAGCAGGATTGTATCTATGGGTAGATCACTTTGGCTTGGTCATTGTAAAGGTCGCTCGCAAGCCAAAGAAGTGTGGGCACCCCTGATCTAAGGAGATTGTAGAAACTACTAAAATTGAGTTAAGAACTGTCCAACGCATTAATAAAAACTGGAAGGGCAGTGGAGAACCAGTTATTAGAGTGTGGGACCTTTTGTTTTGTTTTTGGACAGGCAGTGTATATGCAGTCAGTAAGTATGAACATCTTAAGTATGTGAATAAATGCAACGAGACAGTATGTTATGCAAGTAGTGCATAAAGCAGGCTGAACAAAATTGTTATATGGTAGAATGATGAGTGTGAAGGACTAAACATTAAATTGTAAAATAGAGTGAACAACAACAATGCTGAATACCAGAAACTTCATAAAGCTGAGATTCACTGCACAATTCTTCTATTTTAATACATTCTTTTTCCCTTGTGTACCTAATGAACTGGGAATTGAGGTCATTTTATGTTTTTTATTATAAGAGGGGGATAGTAAAGCGTAATAAAGGCCATTCCAGGGTCCTCCCTGTTAAAACACTTCCACAGAGTGATCACTGGCTGTTGCCTAAACATTCAAACCTGCTGGTCAGTATCACATTCTCCCTGTACCTGTGTCCTCCAGCTTCCTCCCACATTCCAAAGCCCTACACGTAAGTGTTTATTTGTGTTTCTAAATTGAAAGTAGGTATGAAGTAGGTATGAGCGTCAACAGTCGCTAAAAAACTGTTGACTGTCCAGGGTGTGACGCAGCTCTCTAGAACTCAAGTGACTGTGATTATAGGCATTTATAGACCTTTTGCTTTGGGTAATGTCACAAGACGCAGGAACAGCGGTACAGTACACAAATATTAGCATGGCTGAACAACATTCCAGAAGGTGAACAATGAGTTGCACATGGGTGTGATACTTGTAAATTCAATTCAATTCAATTTTATTTATATAGCGTCAATAACAATACAAATCGTCTCAAGACGCTTTACAAAAGCCTGGCCTGAAACCCCCAGAGCAGCCTGAAGGCAACGGTGGCAAGGAAAAACTCCCTTTTAACAGGAAGAAACCTCGAGCAGAACCCAGCTCATATGGAGGGACCCATCTGTCTAAGGCCAGCTGGGTACAGACAGAAGAAAGAGAGAAGAGAACAGCAAAGAGAGAAGAGAAGAGAACAGCAAGATAAACATATACATCTGTCATAGATACACATATCTGACTAAAGCGTACATGTGGAATCTTATGATACAAACTGATGATGTTACATGACAGTTTGAAAATGTAAGAGGAATCACAGGCAGGTTGGAGAATTGGTCATTCAGGTAGGAGTGGATAACTGCAGGATTCCATGAAGACTGGGCAGGCTGATGAGACCACGACAACAGATGTAGTATGGAGCTCCACAGGAAACACACCACTCCAGGCCAGAGATACTCACAAGAAGAGGGGGGAAGGGGGGGGGGGGGGGGGGGGGGGGGGGGGGGACACACACAGCAGTAAACATGACTAGTAGTAGATAGGAAATTGGAGGGCAAGAGCTCTGTGGAGGATGAGAGAGAAGAGGAGAGAGAAGAAAGAAGGAGGACATGTGTTTGGTGTATCGTCCCCCAGCAGCCTAGGCCTATAGCAGCATAACTAAGGGATGGTTTAGTCCAGCCCTAACTATAAGCTTGATCAAAAAGGAAAGTCTTAAGCCTGATCTTAAAAATAGAGAGAGTGTCTGCCTCCCGAACCCAGACTGGGAGCTGGTTCCACAGGAGAGGAGCCTGATAACTGAAAGCTCTACCTCCCATTCTACTTTATGAAATTCTGGGAACCACAAGTAGGCCTGCACTTTCAGACCGAAGTGATCTGTTGGGATGATAAGGTACAATGAGGTCTTTAAGATATCCTGGCAGGTGCCATTAAGATCTGCCAGGCAAGTGAGCTGTCCCAAAAACACGTGAAGACGTTTTTTTGGGACAGCTTGGCCTTTAAGGGCCTTGTATGTAAGGAGGAGGATTTTAAATTCTATTCTAGACTTTAAAGGGAGCCAGTGAAGAGAAGCTAAAACTGGAGTAATATGATCTCTCTTGCTAATTCCTGTCAATGCTCTTGCTGCAGCATTTTGAATCAATTGGAGGCTTTTTAAAGAGCTATTTGGAGCCAGACAGTAATGAATTACAATAATCCAGTCTGGACGACACAAATGCATGAACTAGTTTTTCAGCATCACTCTGAGACAGGATGTTCCTAATTTTGACGATATTACGCAGGTGAAAGAAGGCAGTCCTGGTCACTTGCTTTATGTGACATTTAAAGGACATATCCTCATTAAATATAACACCAAGGTTTTTTACAGTAGTACTGGAGGCCAAGGTAATGCCATCCAAAGACACCACGTGATTAGATAATGAATCTCTGAGATGCTTAGGACCGAATACAATAACTTCTGTTTTGTCTGAGTTTAAGAGTAGGAAATTACAGGTCATCCAAGCCTTTATGTCTTTAAGGCATGCTTGGAGTTTAACCAACTGATTAGTTTCATCTGGTTTCATAGATAAATATAGCTGGGTGTCGTCTGCATAGCAATGAAAGTTTATGCCATGTTTTCTAATAATCTTGCCTAATGGCAACATGTATAACGTGAAGACAGACACATTTAGTTTATGGCTATTTATTTCCACCCTGTCAAAAAAATGTCTCACGCTCATCATGATGAGCATTTTTTTGCATCAATGGAAAATGTTTTCCTTTTAGACGCATGACACGAAATGTCAAGCAAATAACAGATGAATATGAAACTGGTAAATGATTAACAGCTAAGTTGAATAAGTTGTTATTCGTGCTTCCCAACATGGAAATGCAGATTAAAAATTAAGATGATATTTGTACGACAGCAGTGTTCTCCACAGGTGAACAATGACTGGATTAAAGAAGGAGCACGCCCTTCTTTAATCAAGTCAAAGTCTAAGGATGTCAGTCTGAATAATCACGTGGTAAAACTGGGATCACATCCAAATCTCTGGGGGATATACGCAGGCATCAGACGTAAATCTATTCACTAGTCTAGTATATAAAGACCAGTGAAAATGATCTGCTGCAGATTCCCCATCAAGGAAAACTAATCAACAGCACTTACTTGTTCTCCATCATGAAGCTGATCCTTTCTCTGACTCTCCTCTGGACACTCTCCAGCACAGGTAATTCTACTTATTCTTACCATGCTGCTACTATACTTAATCTACTAAAGGATAAAAAAAACAAAAAAAAAGGCATGAATTTGAATTAACCAGAACAAATATTCTGCACTGTATGTGTGAAAAAAAACAGAAAACTATTGAGGAAAAAAAAAAGAATAATATGAAAATAGCTGGGCGGCACAGTGGAGAGGTGGTTAGCACTGATGCCTCACAGCGAGAAGGTCTCGGGTTCGAATCCATGGGCCGACTGGGTCTTTCTGTGTGGAGTTTACATGTTCTCCCTGTGTCTGTGTGGGTTCTCTCTAAATTGGCCATAGGTGTGCATGTGAGTGTGAATGGTTGTCTGTCTCTCTGTGTTAGCTCTGTGTTAGCCCATGTCCAGGGTGTACCCTGCCTCTCACCCGATGACAGCTTGGATAGGCTCCAGCAGACCCCCGCGACCCTTGACAGGAATAAGCGGGTACAGAAGATGAATGAATGAATGAAAATAGCTTTCAAAATGTATACGTAGTAGAATATTCGAATAGTAGAAAAAACATATAAATACTTATATTATAGCATATATATACTCAAAAAAGCAGTGTATATGTTTTGAAAATAGTGTTTTACTCTAATACAACACTTTTATCAAATACAAGCTAAAAATAAAAATGATTTTGCACAAGAACAAAATAGTTTCTGCCCACAGACTTTTGATTTGACATTTGTGAAGTAGGAATCATTTCACTGACTGTTTTCTCTCCTGACTGCAGCCGGAGCTCTTCAGTGTCAAACCTGTGGAGATGAGACATGTTCATCCACAGTACCGGTAACATGTTCCACAGAGACGATGTGTATAACAGCCACTGTTTCAGGTAGGATTTTATCTCTTGTGTCACCTTTTTTATTTTCAGTGAAATAAAGTTCATGTTCTGTGAAGTTAAACCAGTTAACAACTTGTTCTTTGTCTCTGTAGTGACTTCATTTGGAACTACAGTGCAGGAAGTCTTCAAAGGGTGTGCTCTGTCCTCCCTGTGTCCAGCCACAGGACCTCGGACATTTTCAGTCAGCTTGGGTGATTCAAGTGCACTTGCATCTGCTTCATGCTGCAACACAGATAACTGCAATAATCAAACTCTAGCTTGTAAGTACAGATGGATCAGATGCTTATTTAAGAGCAGACAATTACCGGACATAAGAAATCATCTTTCATATCGTATCATTGAAATCTTAATCCTTCATTGTTTTTCCTGTTCTGTTGTTTCAGTCCCGGCTACTCCCGCGAATAACAGCCTCCAGTGTAATTCTTGTACAACCTCTCAATGCACAACCCCATTACAATGTAGAGGAACGGAGGACAGGTGCTTTCAGGCAACTCGTAAGTCTTCACTTTAAATACTGTAGATTAACCAAATGAAAATCTGCATTACAAACAAGCTACTTCTTTCAAAAGCTGGAAACAGGGAGCAGAGTAAGGAAGTACAATTTGAAATTAAAGATTTTGAGATCTACTCACAATTTATTCTGCTCCTGTTAATTTTCCAGCTTTTATATTCAACACAGTAAAATGCAGTGTGACGTTAAGAAATTCATCAAAACATTTGATAAGCTGAAAGTAGTTTTAAAGATTTTAGCCTTTTAATTATTCAACTACAAAACAGTAACCAAACATGTTGTTGATCAAATAAAGTCAGATCTACATCAACAGGAAAACAAACATCTTTGATCATGTCAGTGTGGCTACTTTTATAATACAGTAACTATAAAAGATAGTTGAAAGCAGAGATTTGCTCTTCTCTTTAACTGAACCCTGGTTTGACCACTGTCAAAATCCAGCTTCACTGCTGGGTCTGGATGGTAGTGGTCATTAGTCACCAACCACTGAATGTATCACCACACCCCAAAACAACCTGCAGTGAGATGTGATGTTTAACTGCTATATTTCAATAAAAGATAGAAATCTTTAAGATACCGTACATTTCCTGAAATCTGTGAGTCGATCGCAAAAAAATTTAAATATTCCACTGTGATTTTTGTTCAACAGTGACGAGTGGCTCCACCACTACTCCTGCTTTTGGCTGTGCATCTGCAAACCTCTGTCTACCTGCTGCGAGCCTGGCTTCACTACCTTTCATAGCAAATGTTGGAACCATCAGCAGTGGACCAGTCTGTTGTGAAACCAGTTTGTGCAATGTTTTAACAACTACTCCTGCACCAACTACAACAACTACTGCACCAACTACAACAACAACTGCTGCACCAACTACAACAACTACAACTGCTGCCACAACTACAACCACCACCACCAGTGGTGCATGTTGTTTCAAGCTGGGCGTGATTCACCTGCTGCTTGGACTTCTTCTGTTTATACTCCATTAAAAAAACCTGAACATCTGGTACAAAGCACCTTTGAAACCTCCAGCAAGACTGAGGGGCACTTTACACGGAAACGATTGGAGGTGAAAAGCGCAAAACATTTTATCGGATGTCCTATATCGTTTAGATGGTGACGGCGTTTTTGGGGGTTGAAAACGCAAAAAAGTGAAACCACCCTCCAGAGTGGAAATCTTAAAAACGCTCCACCCTCGCGTCACCGTGCAAAGGGTGAATAACGCAAAACTGCGTTTCTCGTCGAATAGAAATGACGTGGCAAGCATGCGACAGGACCGGAAAAACAAGTAAACAACATGTCGAGCTCCGCGATGGAGGTTCAACAGGCCCTAGCCGCAATCATTTGTATCCAAGTGGTTGTTTTGGTTAATGTATTTCGCGCGCTAAGCGTGGAAAAGTAGAAGAAAAGTAAATACCTCTACGCAGGCACTATTGGGAGTGTTGCCACCTAGCCATCTGGCGGTATACTGCATCTATGTGTATGAAATTTCACACACTTTTGCGTTTCCGTTTGAACACAGATTTGTTTCAGAAACGCTCGTCTAAATGCGGAGTTAAAAGTGAAAACGAAACGCCACTTTTGCGCTTTTGGTTCAGATAGTTTCCGTGTAAAGGTAGCCTGAGAGAACTTTTTATTTGAAGCTCAGGACCGGTTTGACTCCTCCCTGATGTCTTTATTTGGCAGTTGGTCCTAAAAAAAAAAAAAAAAGTATGCAGTCTTGGTGGAGTTGAGGTGCGATATGTAACATGTCTTTGTTTTTCATATAAGTGATTTAATACATTACTTTTTAATGGATTTAATTGCATAATTTTGATGCAAATTGCAAAAAAAAAAAAACACAAAACCATATTTAAAAAAATAATATTCTTTAATTAATGTAAAACTCCAAACACTCTTCATGCTAATAACAAAAGAAGTTTTCCGACTTTTCTAAATACTTCAGATGGGCAATAAATCATTTGTTACTTCTTCATCAGTGACCTCTCTTGGTAGAAAGGATCACTCATTAAAGCCAAGAATCTTTACCAACTGATGGCAGTGTACATCACAGCCGCTACAGAAATAATAATGACAACTTTATTCTGTAATTAACCTTTTGTAATACATTATATTAGCTTCAGCGGTAGTAACAGTCTTGTGTGGTTTGTCTTTATCATTCATAATGAAATAAACGGAGAGATTTGAGTGATTAAGAAGAAAATAATGGCTTTTTCTTGATGTTTGATTTTGATTTTTAATTTTTAATGTAAGAATTAAAAGATTATCAAACTAATTATTTCAAATCCACTCTTAAACCGCAGGTATCTGTGGGATGTCGCCTCTTCCACCTACAGTATTATCAGATCACACCTGCAAAGCTGGAAAACACAGAAACCAGTTGTTCTTGTTGTTCATATTGCCGTAGGTCTACAACATGTCCGCCAACTCACATTAATACAACTCACAATGATAGATAGATAGATAGATAGATACTTTATTGATCCTGTGGTAGTCCATATCCAGTACAATCAGTACACAGAGGCATTAGGAAGCACAAGTCAGCACGTCTTGTATCTATATACTTTAACCCTTTTTAGGGAAATTCAACATTTCCACCCTAGAGTGTTATTGCAGGACATAAGAAGACTTTTTTACTTTCATGTGTTGTACATGTTCTTGTGTTGTTGCTGCAATAGTTTTTATCTTTCTGTTGCTATAGCTTTCAGTTTTATTCCTGCTGAACCAAAGAGCTGCTGAAATGTATTTCGTTGTTTTTACCAGAAAAAGACAATGAAACTTTTTCTTCTTCTTCTATCTGTAATGTCATTCTTTCAGTCACTTTCCAAGTTCTTGTTCTCAGTCAACCGATGCAACATAGATCAAATCAAAAACATTGCTTCGTGGCTCCCCTCCGTCTCCACTTATTATTATTATACTGCTGCCCAGTAACAAATTATTCCATTCACAACAGATTTGTGCATAAAATCCCACACAATGTCATTTTGGTTCAGGACTGTCACGCATGCAGCAGAGCAGATAAACAGAGCTGGAAGTGTCAGGCTCAGTGATTTCCTGGTTTGTCGCCTATGCATGAAGTCTGTATTCGAACTCACAATCTGTTACCAACTAACAATATTTGCATGTTTTTCCAGGAATACATCGTTCTTAAAACGATCCAAAATTGTCTAGAAAGACATGTTTGTTGGCAAATAACAAAGGAAACATCAAAATAAATGATCAAAAATAGTTAATAATAGCCTTATGGCCTATTCAGTTAATTAATAATACAATATAAATAACACTCTTGAGTGACTGTCCTGCATACAGGGTGGAGTACTTCTATTGGCCTCTTAGTTCTGACACGTTCACATACTAGTAAATTAATACTGCAGCTCCAAATGTCTCGCCAAAAAGTTGTCTGTTCACATTTGCTGCGTCACCATGTGTCAGCGTTAGCATGGACTAAGACAACTAATAGATTTTGCCATCTGACAGGGGTGAAACATGTTCCTGGTTCCCTGGTACACTGCACCTGTATGTAAACTACTGATCCGTTATCACCTAACAATATTTGCTTATGTGTGCCAGAAGACACTCGTTCATTCATTTTCCGTAACCGCTTCCCCTTCCGAAGAGTGGTAAATAAGCTGAGGTGAATTTGTAAAACTCAACCAGTGGAGAAAGCTTTAAACTTTACTCATATTTATTCTCATTATTCATTTAATACTCATTTAGCCACAACGCCCAATGATGTATGTCAGATTGTGTTTTATGTGTCTGCTGCTTTGACTGCTTAACCTTTAGTAGGACAAATGAAGTGAGCACCAGACAAACTGATTAAACCAGGGTTTACTGTCCCGTCATATTTATCGGTCCTTTTCTTCAACCTCTGTGTTTCAAGGACACTGAACGTTTTGTTGCACATTTTGCAAAAAGAGTGGAGTACTTCTATTGGCCTTTTACTTTTGACATGTTCACATACTAGTAAATTAATACTGCAGCTCCGTATGTCTCGCCAAAAATTCATCTGTTCACATGTGCTGAGTCAATTGAGACACCCGGTCCCCCAAACGAGTCATCCTCACCTGCTGGAGGGAGTCAAATAGACAGCGTCACAGTAGCATACAGATCAACACAGGTCTCTACTGTACATATTGATCTGGATAGTGATTATTTTGGGAAGGACAATATCAATACCACTTAATCTGATACATAAACCTCTGATTATCTTTGTTGTTGATGTTAACCAGAATAACCTATGAGTCCATTTGTTTTAGTGCAAAGAACATCAAGTTAATAAGGAGAATCTTTACATTTAATAAACTGTCCTTTAAAATAATGAAAATAAGTGCAATTTGAGCACCTTGCTGTCTGCTGTTTAGTCCTGGGTGTCAGTGTTGTGTTCTGTCCACTTTTCTTACAGTGAACAAATTAGAGATAGCAGTTATTTTCATCAAAAAACCGCGGTCTTCTATGTAATTTTGCACTTTGCAAATTCATGCTGCGGGCCAGATCAGACCCTCTGGTGGGCCGCTTTTGGCCCGCGGGCCGTATCTTTGACACCTGTGATTTACACTACTCTCAGTAAGTTAGGGATATTGTTATTTAAATGAGTGCTTTTCCTATTTGGTCTGAATTTTAATGAAATAAGTAAAAGTTCCCTTTGATATTACTAATAATGAATGAGAAGAAACACCATTTTCATTAGTTTAATATTTATTACCCCAAAAATTTAGACAATAACAAGGATAGCCCCAAATAACAAAAATTGACAATGTCAGTAGCGGGTGTTTCCACCATTTGCCACCAATGACAGCTTGACAGCGACGTCTCATGCTCCTCACTAGCCTCATGATGTTGTTCTGAGGCAATGCGTTCCACTCTTCCACAAGTGCTACACGCAGTTCTGCCAGGTCACGTGGGGGTGGGGTATGATCATCCAGTCTCTGCTTCAGCTGGTCCCAGACGTGCTCTATGGGGTTCAGGTCAGGGGACATTGCTGGCCATACCATATGAGGCACTCTGACTTCCTGAAGTCGAGCTGTGACAATTCTGGCACCATGTGGTGGAGCATTATCATCCATGAACAGAAAGTTGGGGGTGTGCTGGCGGAATCGGGGGATGATCATGGGTTCTATGATGTCTCTGAGGTAAGAATGTGCAGTGACTAAGCCATCTACAATAACCAAATCTGTTTTGCGCTGACTGGTGATGCCTGCCCAGACTGTTGCACCTCCTCCACCAAAGCGAACCCTGGGGACCATGTTGACCTCGGCGTATCGCTCACCTCGCCTTCTCCAGGAATGCTGACGACCATCATTTCTGTGCAAGGTGACCCGACACTCATCAATGAACAGGACGGTTGACCACTGCTGCATTGTCCAGGTCACATGATCGTGTGCCCACTGCAAACGTTCACGGCGGTGTCTTGGTGTCAGTGGAATCACCTGCAATGGTCTGGCATTCAAGCCAAAGTGGTGGAGTCGGTTGCGAATGGTTTGTCTGGAAACCCTAGTACCCCTCACATCTGGTAAACGGACCTGCAGTTGTGTGGCAGTTGCATAATGACATCTTAGTGCATAGGTCCTTAGGTACTGGTCATCGTTGCGGCCTGTCACTCATGGGGCTCCACTCCTGGGTCTGTCACAAACTCTGCCAGTAGTTCTGTGTCTTGATGCAAGTCTGCTGACGACACTTTGAGACACACCAAGTTCACGAGCAACATCTGACTGCCTGTCACCGACCCGAAGGCGCGCTATGGCCAGGTGGCGCTGCTCGTCCGTTAAGTGACATCCTGCGTTCATGGCTGTTTGACTGATGAACTTGGAATGACTTACTGACAATACCAGCTTTTTATACCCACAGAATGTTGAAAGTGATGTCACATTGAAAAGTGTTGTCTTTTAGTATTTTTTGGTATTAGCCCCAATATGTAAGGCACACTGTACACAGTGAGACCATTATGTGGAAAACACAAAATGAGGTGTGTTTATCACCCCAATACAATTGCCTCCCTATCCCAAAAATCTCTGAAGTGAAACAAACACCGTATGTATGACATCCACTGAGTCTCTCACAATATCCCTAACTTATTGTGAGTAGTGTAATTTCAGGTTAGGAGTGGGAACCCTGATGTTGTTTTACTGCTTAATATTTGCTGCAAATTTCTGCATTGTAATATTAATTGTGAGTAGTTTGAAGACTTTAAATCATCTGGTGAAAAATTAAGTTAACAGTGCCCTCTCCTGGTTGACATATTTACTGCATGATGAAGGCTCCACATAAAAAAAAATAATAAATCTCATTAAAAAATACCAGTGAATCTAATCAACGGGCTCAAATTTATTTCTGAGTAATATAGGCTACATATAGACATATTTAACCACATACAAGTCAGGTGTCAGTTTTCTGCTTCAGCCTGTATTATCTTGATATCATGTAAATACAGTGTGTACTCTGCAGCTTCTCTGTCCTATGACAATGTTTGTGTCATAGAAAGATGAATTTATACTGGCTTTACCATATATCTCCCTGTAATCTAATCATTTTAATGAATTAATCAGAATCATCCCACACACACGTGTTAAGTCTGTGCTTTGAGTTGTGACCTTTTTTTTTTTTGCAAGTATGTGCGTAATGCTTCGCTGCTTTATTATTAATGCTTGCCCCACCTCTGTCTGAAATGCATTCTCAAGCACATGGATTAGAAAGGAGTGACCACTACCCATGACAAAAATAGAAAATAATTAGGTCGTGTTACATAACCTCAATTGTTTTGCCTTTTATAATACCCGTGGTATGTAATTAATGACTGGACGCAGAGAAAGGCAATAAACAAGGTTATTGTCAAGTGTGCATTTGTGTATGTTCTAAACACTATGTGCTTAACTACGTCAATATGTTTGGTTTTCCGCGTCCTTTAATTAAAGTGACAATATTACAAAAGCAGCTGCATCAGTCCAACAACAACAGGTGTGGTTAATTGGCCAGAAAATCGACAACACGGCACCAGAGCCAAACAAAATAATCCTGTTCATAGTCTCTGCTGAAAGATCTTCTAAGACGCATAGTTTCATATGAAGACTGCCAGAAAAGATAATGTCAGAATAACAGATAAATCTGAGCCTGGGAAAAATATCTGACAGGTCTAGTGGTGTCATGCTCCGGCTCGGACAGGCGGCCTGAGAGAAAAAAAAGCAGAAGTAAAGGAATGGGTATGTCAGCCTCAATGACAGCCTGTGAAACAGCAACTGTGGATTATTTTTCTGTTCAGCATCCTCAAGGATCATTAAATTTCACAGAAAGTAACAACATAGGTCTTTGATTCTGTCAAATAGGCCATGCTTCATTAATACAGTATTTCTACATGTTGAAGTTGTGCAAACTAATGTTGACTTAGTTTAAAATGTAAAAACAATTCACACTTGTTTTCACATTTTTTAGTTACAAGCCGTACTCTTTAGCTCTCTTGATTTATTTGGATATTTTAGTTCTCTAAGACATCTACGCTGTATGAGTATTTACCATCGGAAGCGTGAAAAATTGTAGTAAGAATTTAACTGAAGCACTTATAGAACTTTAAACTATTCATTCATTCATTCATCTTCTATACCCGCTTATTCCTGTTAAGGGTCGCAGGGTCTGCTGGAGCCTATCCCAGTTGTCATTGGGCGAGAGGCGGGGGTACACCCTGGACAGGTCGCCAGTCTATCACAGGGCTAACACAGAGATTCACATTCATACTCACACCTGCGGCCAATTTAGAATCACCAGTTAACCTAATGAGCATGTCTTTGGGAGGAAGCCAGAGTACCCGGAGAGAACCCACGCAGACACAGGGAGAACATGCAAACTCCAACCAGAAAGGCCCAGTCGACCCATGGATTCGAACCCGGGACCTTCTCGCTGTGAGGCATCAGTGCTAACCACCTCGCCACTGTGGCGCAACTTTAAACTAAATTTTAAAAATGGTGTAACTTGAGTTTAGAAACAGCATTTGAAGCTTGTGGATATTAAGGTGCCAGATGTTAATGTGTTATTTCTATTTTATTTTCTATTTTAAACTATTTTCAGGCTTTATGTATTTTGATTTTAATGCAAGTGAATTATTTGTAATGCCTCATTTGATCTACTTTCATGTGTTCTGCACATGACAGGTTTTTCAGGTAACTGTTGTTGACAATGGATCAAATATAATACACTTGGCATTAGAGAGTTAAATCCATTAAGTCCAACTACCACAGTTTCCTTTGATACACTAGGGAGTGCATTCTGCTCTAAATCCTCCTTCATGACTGTTCTAATGTTGAGCTGATGTTGATGTTGAATCATGAAGGTGGTGATTCACCTGGATGATAGTTTGTGGTACCGTTAAACTGGATTGAAATGAACACTAGTGTTTCAGTAATTAAGCGTAGCCACTGACTACAATGTCAAAATATTAGGAAGACGTGTCGGTCACCACCTGGATTTAACTAGGCTAATAGGTAGGAGCCTCCTATGGGTTAATTACTGCATGGGTGATTATCTTTCAGCTGACAACAAGTTATTTAACCCCAACTGATGCAATGAGTAGCTCCTCATTTCTTCAACAACCATGTCTAAAGACACATCCTGTGGTCGTGGAGAAGATTTTAGTCTGTTTGAGAAGGGTCAAATCATTGGCATGCATCAAGCAGAGAAAACATCTAAGGAGATTGTAGAAACTACTAAAACTGGGTTAAGAACTGTCCAACGCATTATTAAAAACTGGAAGGATAGTGGAGAACCATCAGGGTAAGAAGAGAGGCAGATGGAGTGATGCACCCATCATGCCTAGTGTCTACTGTACAAGCCTGTGGGGGCAGTCCTATGATCTGGGGTTGCTGCAGTTGCTCAGGTCTAGGTTCAGCAACATTATGTGTCCAAAGTATGAGGTCAGCTGACTACCTGAATATACTGAATGACCAGGTTATTCCATCAATGTATCATATTCCAAGATGACAATGCCAGGATTCATGGGGCTCAGATTATGAAAGAGTGGTTCAGGGAGCATGAGACATCATTTTCACACATGGATTGGCCACCACAGAGTCCAGACCTTAACCCCATTGAGAATCTTTGGGATGTGCTGGAGAAGGCTTTGTGCATTGGTCAGACTCTCCCATCATCAATACAAGATCTTGGTGAAAAATGAATGCAACACTGGATGGAAATAAATCTGGTGACATTGGAAAAGATTATTGAAACAATGATACAGAGAATGTGTGCTGTAATCAGAGCGAAAGGACGTCCAACGAAATATTAGAGTGTAGGACCTTTTGTTTTGGCGGTGACTTTGTTTTTGGCCAGGCAGTGTATATGCAGTCAGTCTGTTCAAGTATGAACATCTTAAGTATGTGAATAAATACAACGAGACAGTATGTTATGCAAGTTGTGCAACAGTGTATAGAGCAGGCTGCGCAAAATGGTGTTATGGTAGAATGATGAGTGTGAAGGACTAAACACTTAATTGTAAAATAGAGTGAACAACAACAATGCTGAATACCAGAAACTTTATAAAGCTGAGATTCACTGCACAATTCTTCTATTTTAATACATTCTTTTTCACTTGTGTACCTAATGAACTGGGAAGTGAGTCTAATTTTATGTATTTCATTATAACAGGGGGATAGTAAAGCGTAATAAAGGCCATTCCAGGGTCCTCCCTGTTAAAACACTTCCACAGAGTGATCACTGGCTGTTGCCTAAAGATTCAAACCTGCTGGTCAGTATCAGATTCTTCCTGTAACTGTGTCCTCCAGCTTCCTCCCACATTCCAAAGTCCAACGCGTCAGTGTTTATTTGTGTTTCTAAATTGAAAGTAGGTATGAAGTAGGTATGAGCGTCAACAGTCTCTAAAAAGCTGGTGACTGTCCAGGGTGTGACGGAGCTCTCTAGAACTCAAGTGACTGTTATTCTAGGCATTTCTAGACCTTTTGCTTTGGGTAATGTCACAAGACGCAGGAACAGCGGTACAATACACAAATATTAGCATGGCTGAACAACATTCCAGAAGGTGAACAATGAGTTGCACATGGGTGTGATAATTGTAAAGACAGACACATTTAGTTTATGGTTATTTATTTCCACCCTGTCAAAAAAATGTCTCACGCCCATCATGATGAGCAGTTTTTACATCAGTGGAAAATGTTTTTCTTTTAGACGCATGACACGAAATGTCAAGCAAATAACAGATGAATATGAAACTGTGGTCAAAAATTCTAAAGTAAATGATTAAAACTGGTGCTCGTGATTTTAGAAGTTAAAAAACTAGAAAGACATTATTCTCACAACAGTTTTTTTTTTAATGAAATATATCAATTTTGACATATATCAATTATTCTCTTATTGTGTTGGGATTTGACAGCTAAATTGAATAAATTGTTATTCCTGCTTCCCAACATGGAAATGCAGATTAAAAATTAAGATGATATTTGTATGACGGCAGAGTTCTCCACAGGTGAACAATGGATTAAAGGGGGCACACCCTTCTTTAATCCAGTCATTGTTTACCTGTGTCCAAGGTGTGCTCGCTTTCTAAAGATTTCAGTCTCAATAATTACATGGTAAAACTGGGATCACACCCAAATCTCTGGGGGTTATACGCAGGCATCAGATGTAACTCTGTTCACTAGTCTAGTATATAAAGACCAGTGAAAATGATCTGCTGCAGATTCCCCATCAAGGAAAACTAATCAACAGCACTGACTTGTTCTCCATCATGAAGCTGATCCTTTCTCTGACTCTCCTCTGGACACTCTCCAGCACAGGTAATTCTACTTATTCTTACCACGCTGCTACTATACTTAATCTACTAAAGGATCCAAAAAATGATATGAATTTGAATTAACCAGAACAAATATTCTGAACTGTATTTGTATAGAAATCTTAGATGTTACAGAAAAAACAGTTATTGAGAAAAAAAAGAATAATATGAAAATAGCTTTCAAAATCTATACGTAGTAGAATATTAGAATAGTAGAATAACCATATAAATACTTATATTATAACATATATACTCAAAAAAGCAGTGTATATATGTTGACAATAGTGTTTTACTCTAATACAACACTTTTATCCAGTACAAGCTAAAAATAACAATTATTTTGCACAAGAACAAAATAGTTTCTGCCCATGGACTTTTGATTTGACATTTGTGAAGTAGGAATCATTTCACTGACTGTTTTCACTCCTGACTGCAGCCGGAGCTCTTCAGTGTCAAACCTGCACAGATCAGACATGTTTATCCACAGTACTCCAAAACTGTACCACAGAGACGATGTGTATAACAGCCTCCATTTCAGGTAGGATTTTATCTCTTGTGTCACCTTTTTTTATTTTCTGTGAAATAAAGTTCATGTTCTGTGAAGTTAAACCAGTTAACAACTTGTTCTTTGTCTCTGTAGCAACTTCATCTGGAACTTCAGCACAGCAAATCTTCAAAGCGTGTGCTCCGTCCTCCCTGTGTCCAGCCACAGGATCTCAGACATTTTCAGTCAACTTGGGTGTTTCAAGTGCACTTGCATCTGCTTCATGCTGCAACACAGATGACTGCAACACAGAAACTCTAGCTTGTAAGTACATATGGATCAGATGCTTATTTAAGAGCAGACAATTACCGGACATAAGAAATCATCTTTCATATCGTATCATTGAAATCTTAATCCTTCATTGTTTTTCCTGTTCTGTTGTTTCAGTCCCGGCTACTGCGGCGGATAACAGCCTCCAGTGTAATTCTTGTACAACCTCTCAATGCACAACCCCATTACAATGTAGAGGAACAGAGGACAGGTGCTTTCAGGCAACTCGTAAGTCTTCACTTTAAATACTGTAGATTAACAAAATGAAAGTCTGCATTACAAACAAGCTACTTCTTTCAAAAGCTGGAAACAGGGAGCAGAGTAAGGAAGTACAATTTGAAATTAAAGATTTTGAGATCTACTCACAATTTATTCTGCTCCTGTTAATTTTCCAGCTTTTATATTCAACACAGTAAAATGCAGTGTGACGTTAAGAAATTCATCAAAACATTTGATAAGCTGAAAGTAGTTTTAAAGATTTTAGCCTTTTAATTATTCAACTACAAATCAGTAACCAAACATGTTGTTAATCAAATAAAGACAGATCTACATCAACAGGAAAACAAACATCTTTTATCATGTCAGTGTGGCTACTTTTATAATACAGTAACTATAAAAGATAGTTGAAAGCAGAGATTTGCTCTTCTCTTTAACTGAACCCTGGTTTGACCACTGTCAAAATCCAGCTTCACTGCTGGCTCTGGATGGTAGTGCTCATTAGTCACCAACCACTGAATGTATCACCACACCCCAAAACAACCTGCAGTGAGATGTGATGTTTAACTGCTATATTTCAATAAAAGATAGAAATCTTTAAGATACAGTACATTTCCTGAAATCTGTGAGTCTAATGGAGCAAATTTTAAATATTCCACTGTGATTTTTGTTCCACAGTGACGAGTGACTCCACCACTACTCCTGCTTTTGGCTGTGCATCTCGAAACCTCTGTCTAGCTGCTACCCTGGGTTCAATACCTTTTATGGAAACTGTTGGAACCATCAGCAGTGGACCAGTCTGTTGTGGAACCAGTTTGTGTAATACTGTGACAACAACTGCTGCACCAACTACTACAACTACTGCACCAACTACTACAACTACTGCACCAACTACTACAACTACTGCACCCATTACTACAACTACTGCTGCACCAACTACAACAACCACAGCTGCATCAACTACAACGGCTACTGCACCAACTACTACTGCACAAACTACTACGACTACTGCAGCACCAACTACAACAACCACAGCTGCACCAACTACAACAACTGCTGCACCAACTACTACTGCACAAACACCAACTACTGCTACACCAACCACAACACCAACCACTGCTCCACCAACTATGGCAACTACTGCTGCACCAACCACGACCACAACCACTGCTGCACCAACTTCAACAACTAGTGCACCAACTACAACAACTACTGCGTCTCCAACCACAACTGCTGCACCAACCACGACAACAACCACTGCTGCACCAACTACAACAACGACTGCTGCACCAACTTCAACAACTAGTGCACCAACTACTACAACAACAACTACTGCACCAACTACAACAACAACTGCTGCTCCAACCACAACAACCACTGCTGCACCAACTACAACAACTGCTGCACCAACCACGACAACAACCTCTGCTGTACCAACTACAACAACAACTGCTGCACCAACCACGACAACAACCTCTGCTGTACCAACTACAACAACTACTGCTGCACCAACTACAACAGCTACTGCTCCAACCACAACAACTGCTGCACCAACCACTACAACAACCTCTGCTGCACCAACTTCAACTGCTGCTCCAACCACAACAACTACTGCTTCTCCAACCACAACTGCTGAACCAACCACGACAACAACCTCTGCTGCACCAACTTCAACAACTAGTGCACCAACTACAACAACAACAACTGCTGCACCAACTACAACAACTACTGCTGCTCCAACCACAACAGCTACTGCTGCACCAATTACAACAACAACTGCTGCACCAACTACAACAACTGCTGCACCAACTACAACAACTACGGCTTCTCCAACCACAACTGCTGCACCAACCACGACAACAACCACTGCTGCACCAACTACAACAACTACTGCTGCACAAACCACAACAACAACCACTGCTCCAACAACTACAACAACTACTGCTGCACCAACCACGACAACAACTACTGCTGCACCAACCACGACAACAACCACTGCTTCACCAACTACAACCACAACAGCTGCACCAACTACAACAACCACTGCTGCACCAACTACAACAACTACTGCTGCCCCTACAACAACAACTGCTCCACCAACTACAACAACTACTGCTGCACCAACCACAACAACAACCACTGCTCCACCAACTACAACAACTACTGTTGCACCAACCACGACAACAACTGCTGCACCAACTACAACCACAACTGCTGCACCAACTACAACAACTGCTGCACCAACTACAACAACTACTGCTTCTCCAACCACAACTGCTGCACCAACCACGACAACAACCACTGCTGCACCAACCACAACAACAACCACTGCTCCACCAACTACAACAACTACTGCTGCACCAACCACGACAACAACCACTGCTGCACCAACTACAACAACCACTGCTGCACCAACTACAACAACTACTGCTCCACCAACTACAACAACTACTGCTGCACCAACCACAACAACAACCACTGCTCCACCAACTACAACAACTACTGCTGCACCAACCACGACAACAACCACTGCTGCACCAACTACAACAACCACTGCTGCACCAACTACAACAACTACTGCTTCTCCAACCACAACTGCTGCACCAACCACGACAACAACCACTGCTGCACCAACCACGACAACAACCACTGCTGCACCAACTACAACAACCACTGCTGCACCAACTACAACAACTACTGCTTCTCCAACCACAACTGCTGCACTAACCACGACAACAACCACTGCTGCACCAACTACAACAACTACTGCTCCACCAACTACAACAACTACTGCTGCACCAACCACAACAACAACCACTGCTCCACCAACTACAACAACTACTGCTGCACCAACCACGACAACAACAACTGCTGCACCAACTACAACAACCACTGCTGCACCAACCACAACAACAACCACTGCTCCACCAACTACAACAACTACTGCTGCACCAACCACGACAACAACCACTGCTGCACCAACTACAACAAACACTGCTGCACCAACTACAACAACTACTGCTCCACCAACTACAACAACTACTGCTGCACCAACCACAACAACAACCACTGCTCCACCAACTACAACAACTACTGCTGCACCAACCACGACAAAAACCACTGCTGCACCAACTACAACAACCACTGCTGCACCAACTACAACAACTACTGCTTCTCCAACCACAACTGCTGCACCAACCACGACAACAACCACTGCTGCACCAACCACGACAACAACCACTGCTGCACCAACTACAACAACCACTGCTGCACCAACTACAACAACTACTGCTTCTCCAACCACAACTGCTGCACTAACCACGACAACAACCACTGCTGCACCAACTACAACAACTACTGCTCCACCAACTACAACAACTACTGCTGCACCAACCACAACAACAACCACTGCTCCACCAACTACAACAACTACTGCTGCACCAACCACGACAACAACCACTGCTGCACCAACTACAACAACCACTGCTGCACCAACTACAACAACTACTGCTTCTCCAACCACAACTGCTGCACCAACCACGACAACAACCACTGCTGCACCAACCACGACAACAACTACTGTTGCACCAACTACAATAACCACTGCTCCACCAACTACAACAACTACTGCTGCACCAACCACAACAACAACCACTGCTCCACCAACTACAACAACTGCTGCTGCACCAACCACGACAACAACCACTGCTGCACCAACTACAACAACCACTGCTGCACCAACTACAACAACTACTGCTTCTCCAATCACAACTGCTGCACCAACCACGACAACAACTACTGCTGCACCAACCACGACAACAACCACTGCTGCACCAACTACAACAACTACTGCTCCACCAACTACAACAACTACTGCTGCACCAACCACAACAACAACCACTGCTCCACCAACTACAACAACCACTGCTGCACCAACTACAACAACCACTGCTGCACCAACTTCAACAACTAGTGCACCAACTACTACAACAACAACTGCTGCACCAACTACAACAACAACTGCTGCTCCAGCCACAACAACTGCTGCACCAACTACAACCACAACTGCTGCACCAACTACAACTACTGTTGCACCAACTACAACAACTACTGTTGCACCAACTACAACAACTACTGCTGCCCCTACAACAACAACTGCTCCACCAACTACAACAACTACTGCTGCACCAACCACAACAACAACCACTGCAGCACCAACTACAACAACTACTGTTGCACCAACTACAACAACTACTGCTGCCCCTACAACAACAACTGCTCCACCAACTACATCAACTACTGCTGCACCAACCACAACAACAACCACTGCTCCACCAACTACAACAACAATTGGTTCTCCAACCTCATCAACAACAACAACTGATGCACCAATAACAACAACTATTGCAGCACCAACTACAACAACTACTGCTGCTCCAACTACAGCAACAATAAGTCCTGCTCCAACTACAACAAGAACAGCTGCCCCAACAACAACTGCTGCTCCAACCATAACAACAACAGCTGCTGCACTAAGTACAACCACTGCTGCACCAACTACAACAACCACTGCTGCACCAACTTCAACAACAACTGCTGCTCCAACTACAACAACAACTGCTGCACCACCAACATCAACAACTGCTGCACCAACTACAACAACAACTGCTGCTCCAACCACAACAACTGCCGCACCAATTACAACCACAACAACTGCTGCTGCAACCATAACAACTGCTGCACCAACAACAACCACTACTTCACCAACTACAACAACAACTACTGCACCAACTACAACAACCACTACTGCACCAACTACAACAACTACTGCAACAACTACAACAACCACTGCTGCAACAACAACAACAACTACTTCTGCACCAACTACAACAACAACCACTGCTGCACCAACTACAACAACAACTGGTACTCCAACCTCATCAACAACAACAACAACTGATGCACCAATTACAACAACTACTGCAGCACCAACTACAACAACTACTGCTGCTCCAACTACAACAACAATAAGTCTTGCTCCAACTACAACAAGAACAGCTGCCCCAACAACCACTGCTGCTCCAACTACAACAACAACAACTGTTACTGCACCATCTACAACCACAACCACCGAAACAACAACTACTGCAAGCAGTGCTGCCAGCTCTGTCAGATTCAATATGATGCATCTGCTCATTGTGCCCCTAATCTTCTTTCTTCATTAGAATTCAAAACCGTCTTCAGGCGGAAAGAATATCATTTAAAATTCCTGGAGTCTTTCACTTTTTTTTTTTTTTTCACCTGTCACTTATATGCAACTGACTTTGTATCTATAATTTATTCAAATTCTTATGGGTTTTTTTTTTCTCATTTATTTATGTATTTCATTGAACCAAATGTTGTGTTGCCAATTAAGGGCATTTCTGTTTTGCTGTAATATGTCCAACGATAGTGGCATAGCGAAAAATGTGGATAATACTAATTTCTAAAAGCTATGGAAGACTGGTGAGAGGAGAGATCATCTGGTTATATCTGATCATTGTTTCAAGAATATACAACCCTAAGAATGACAGTTAAGCTATAGGGACTTTCTCACATATTCACAGTAGGATGTAAATATAGTTAATAATATAATTTATTAAATACACATATTTAAGTGTAATAAAAATTCAAACATGCCAACATGGTTACAGTAGTAGACAATTTTTGCAACAGGTCTGATGATGCTGTCTGTAACTATAGAAATATGGATTACATAATCTACAGCTCAATTCACTGTGACAGTGTTGTATTTATGTTGTAAGTAGTTGAACATATTTATTGTACTGAGTATGCATGTTATACAATGCAAAGTTACCTATTCTGGAACAATAAAATCTACAATCTCTTCAGCAACTACAGTTTCATGCATGTTTATACACCCCAAACATTCATTCATTCATTCATTCATTTATTCATCTTCTGTAACCGCTTGTCCTGTGAACATTCACAGGGGATGCTGGAGTCTATCCCAGCTGTCATCAGGTAAATGGTAAATGGCCTTGCTTTTATATAGCGCTTTTCTACCTATTGGCACTCAAAGCGCTTTACAGTCTCAGACACATCTACCCATTCGTTCACACAAGCATACACCAGTGCCACGCACTGGGAGCAACTGGGGGTTCAGTGTCTTGCTCAAGGACACTTCGGCATGTGGCACGTTCCGGGGATCGAACCGCTAACCCTCTGGTTCGTGGACAACCCGCTCTACCTACTGAGCCACAGCCGCCCAGTAGGTAGAGCGGGTTGTACCCTGAATCTCAGGTGAGATTCAGGGTACAACCTGGACAGGTCTCCAGTCTATTACAGGGCTAACACAGAGAGGCAGACAACCATTCACACTCACATCTACGGCCAATTTAGAATCACCAATGAACCTAACCAGCATGTCTCTGGACGGTGGGAGGAAGCTGGAGTACCTGGAGAGAACCCACGCAGACACAGGGAGAACATGCAAACTACACACAGAAAGGAACCAGTCAGCGTAAAGATTGGACTCTGGAGCAATGGAAGAAGGCCATGTGGTCTGATGAGTCCAGATTTACCCTAATCCAGAGTGATGGGGGCATCAGGGTAAGAAGGGAGGCAGATGAAGTGATGCACCCATCATGCCTAGTGTCTACTATACAAGCCTGTGGGCAGTGCTATGATCTGGGGTTGCTGCAGTTGCTCAGGTCTAGGTTCAGCAACATTATGTTGACCAAAGAATGAGGTCAGCTGACTACCTGAATATACTGAATGACCAGGTTATTCCATCAATGGATCATATTCCAAGATGACAATGCCAGGATTCATGGGGCTCAGATTGTGAAAGAGTGGTTCAGGGAGCACGAGACATCATTTTCACACATGGATTGGCCACCACAGACACAGCCAACATGTACATGTGGGCCCCATATGAGTTACAAAGGGGCAGCATGGGTACAGAGTGGACATGGGCTTGAACTGGGCAAATTGTCTGGGCCCCATATGGTTTTAGTAACATGGGTCCTATATAGGAAGCCCATGTGGGCTGACCATATGGGTCCCATATGGCAGTGTTTTTCAACCACTGTGCCGCGGCACACTAGTGTGCCGTGAGAGATCGTCAGGTGTGCAATTAGGTGTAAATATCCAATTACACCTAATTGGTCTAAAAAACTTTTTTTGAAAACGAATTAATTATTACCTGCAAATAATATAACATTGTCAAGTGTCTGTGTATACATATCTGTCTGTGTATCAAAGGTTGCGCTAGACTTCTTCGTTGTCATTTTGACTGACAGGGTCATAAAAATCCCGTCATAATCTATTTTTACCCGTCACTTTAATTTTTTAAAATGATAATAAAGACATATTCAATAGCATTTAATTTTCATTAACGTTTAATTAACTTTAAGCATTTTTTTCAGAACAGTATTGACTTTAAATGGTAACAAAAACAACAACAACAACAACAAAAGTTTCGGCTGCCGACAGTCAATGCTGCCGACACGTCTTGTCCGTACTCGGAACGGGACTGCTAGCATAAATAGCTCTTAGACGGTACCGTAGGGTTGAAGTGCCAAGTGGTCAGGGGTGTGAATTGCAATCTGTCAAAATGACGGATGGCCTTCAGATTTTTCTGTCACATTTTTAAAAAAACGGTCAATGACAGAAAATATTCGGTTAACACGACCCCTGCTGTGTATATATATGACTTTTTTCTTTGTGTTTATTTGATTTCTTTTCAAGACAATTTGACAAGAATGACTTTTTTTGTTAATATAGGCTACAGAGTTTCATTTTTTTAACGTTTTTGTTTGGTGGTGTGCCTTGTGATTTTTTCAATGAAAAAAATGTACCTTGGCTCAAGAAAGGTTGAAAAACACTGCCATAGGGGATATGAGTCAGCAAAGTGGGCATGGGGTGGAACTGGGTATCATTTCTTGGGCCCCATGTCAGGGTTCCCACGCGTCCTGGAAAACCTGGAAAACCTGGAAAATGATTGACCAATTTTCCAGTCATGGAAAACATATGGAAAATGAGAAAAAAGGTCAAATGTCCTGGAAATTATTAAGTTATCCTGGAAAATTATTTATCCTCCCCCTGCCTTCTGAGCGAATGTAAACGGGTTAAAAGTTATGCACATGCATGTCTTCTGGGCAACATACGGCACAGAGCTTCTCTGCTTCTAGCCAGCGCAGCGCCCCACGTGACACTACCAGCAAATCAAATTTGATTTTGTTCGCTAGCTTTAGCAGAGAATTTCTGGCTTTAGCGACTTTTCAGTCCCCGCGCCTAGAGACAAAACTCGGGACTACGGTAAGTTGAAAAGTGCCAGTGTCGCTAGTATCATTCCAAAGAATGAGCAGGACAGGGGAATGTATTAGTGTATGATATGATAACTTGTCTCTGTAGCAGCTGAAAATGTCCTGGAAAAGTCCTGGAAAATAATTTCAGGTTAAGAGTGGGAACCCTGCATGTGGTTCCTTCAACTTGGGTCCCACATGGGCTTCCCATGTGGGCTGACCGTGTGGGCTCTGTAAGTGATAAGAATGGGCTAAGTGGGAATTGGCTGGAAGTAGTAAAGTTGTGTGGGCCCCATGTGGTTTCAGTAACATGAGGCCCACATGGTAAGCCCATGTGGGCCTACTCTATGGGCCCCATAAGGGATATAAGTGGGCAAAGTACCCTGCAAACATTTCATCAACCTGGGGGTTGACGGTAGGTCTAAGGGGCGACCTCTAGCGTGAAACGAGTTTAAAATAGGTCTAGGTCGCGCTTCGACCACAAACCAACTTCATGAAAAAAATAAATGTAGGTCTAGGTTGCACCTCGACCACAAACCAACTAGATGAAAAAATTAAATTATACAACCAATCGGGTGAGAGCCCTTCTAGCCAATCAGAGGCGAAAAGGGCGGGACCTTCTACTTCAAATCTGGCAGCGGAACACGACTGCAGAGAAGCAAGCACGGCACGTACCGAACAGTTTTTTCGGTAAGTTCGTTGACATAAAACATTAGAGATGGTTTATATGCGTTCATATCATAGACTGTAGGTTCATATGCAACTTTCTGTGTTTTAAAAAGTGGCATTGACCGACCGTGCGTTATGTATTTAACTGTCGAGTGGATTTCAAGCTAGCTGCTCACTCGGCTAACATGAAACAGGGCTCTGCAGTGTGGTTTCTGTCTAATATTCTGATATTTTTGGACTATTGCAGTTTAGAAATCCTGACATAAATCAGTGAAGCACTTATACAGACGAGCTGACATGGAGGTGTCCAGAAAATGCATTTTTTCCCCAAGATAATGTGAAAATGTTAATTTATCTTCATTAAAACAAACAAAAACAAAAAAACAATGGTAGCCTAATCTATTGATTAGCTGTTAAAATGTTAATCAGTGGATTGTGAATATAAAAATTTGACTCCCAATGCAATGCCTAATTGTCTGCTTTGTTAATCAACAATGCTTCTTCTATTTAAAATCATGTAATGTTTTTATTTTATCATTATCTGGGACTTTTTGGCCTATGTAAATATAACCAAAAAGCAATATATGCCTGTTTCATGACTTAACATTCATGTGATGTATGTAGTATGTACGTAGGTGAATTAGATGGTAAAACGGTGTACAATTTCCCAAGATGTGTTTAAGAATTGTTAAGTAATATACTTCAAATGTTTATCCAGCTTCACATGACAGAGTGAGGATCTCCACTCCAGGTGAAGAAGCCACTGATAGGAGGGAGAGGGGGCCAGAGGAGATCGTGATCGCCTACAAAGTGTTTTTCAACTGTGTTGGTGTTTTTATGTTTATTGCACATACAGCTAAAAATAAAGAGACCACTGCTGCGATTAAAAATTGGGATTATTCCACCAATGTTGATTTCTAAACTCCTCCTAAGTTTGAAAAGTAGTGTTGTGTTCTAAAATGAATATGAACCTGTTTTCTTTGCATTATACAACGTCTGAAAACACCAGAATTGTTTTGTCATTTTGACCTGTTGCCATTTTCTGCAAATAAATGTTCTAAATGACAATATTTTTATTTCCAATTTGGGAGAAATTTTGTCAGTAGGTTATAGAATGAAACAAAAGTGTTCATTTTACTCAAACACATAGCTATGAATAGTAAAACCAGAGGAACTGATCATTTTGAAGTGGTCTCTTAACTTTTTCCAGAGCTGTATGTGTAAGAATCATGTTGGTCTCATTATTTTTTTAGTTTTTTTAGTTTTTCAAAAGTGTTCTGATTATGTTTGTGTAATAAAACTTTAAAGAAATTGCACTTTTGTGTTGTCAAACTTATAATTTCCCCCCAAAGGTAGGTTCTGTTAATACATTGTATTTATATAAATGTGTTAATTTATAGCAAAAAATATTTATAATATCATTTATTATTCATTAAATGTATTATCTATATGTAAACACTGATTGTTTTTACAGTTAATCAGTCAGTTTGAACAGATAACATTTCGACGTTGAACAAACGTTAAAACGACGTCGAGACCTAGACACAGCCAGGGGCTTTAAAAGTAATGCTGAAATGAAGGTTGAAAAGACGTCAGATCGCAACGTCAACATCTTCTCTACCTGCATTTGTCAACCTCTTTTTAACTCCACTGCAGAAACAACATCTAAAACTCGACACATACAGCTGTAAAAATATATATATCAGAATATTTACACTGGATCATTTTTAGAAGGTGAATAATGCGCGTTTAGAAGACATCTGTGTTACAACGTGACGTTGTGGAGACGTTGTTTACGACAGTTAAAAAGACGTCGAGGTTGCAACGCGACGTCGTTTCAATTTGCATTTCAGCATTACTTTTAGACCTCCTGGCGACGTGTACGTTTAGACGTCGTTTCAACGTTTATTAGACATCGAAATGTTTGCAGGGTAGGCATGGGGTGGGACCCATGTTGCCCCACTTTAGTTGCATGACCGAGGGGAAAAATGTACTGTATGTTCAAGTAGTGCTATACTGGCCAAAGGTTAAACAGCTTTGTAATGCTGTGTTGTTGTTTTTTTTTTTTTTTTTTTTCCAACTCTTTTTATTTAGATTTTACAGAAAGAAAAATTCTCACATAGTGGTACAGCACAGTGTGAACAATAGTGCCAACAATTCTTCTAAACCCATCACAATCATCCACCCAACAACCCGCTCCCACCAATCCACCCGCAGATCCACCCACTCCAGGTCGGGCCCAGACTGAGACAGACGATACACATACAGTCGCACGCACACACATACACCACACATCAAATCAAAAAATCAAATAAATAAATAAATTAAAAATAAATAAATAAAAGAGTCAAAGGGACAGGGGCTTAGTCCTCCACACCCAGAGACAGACCAGGGGAGTTAATTAATTCTAAGAATGGGTTCCACGTATCTACAAACTTCTTAGTAGAGCCAGTCAGTGAGAACCTAAGTTTTTCAAGTGTCAGGTTGTAGAGAACTTCTTAAACCCAGCGGTTATATGATTGTGGACTAGCAAGCCTCCAATCAAGGAGAATCAGCCGGCGGGCCAGCAGGGTTGAGAAAATTAGAGCCTGCTTCATTGCAGCCGAGAGGGAAGTGTCGGGAGAGTATCCAAAAATAGCCGATATTGGGTTGGGGGGAACGGTCTGACCGTAGGCCCCACTGATGGTATCGAAAATGCTTAGCCAGAAGGACGTCAGTTTGGAGCACGACCAAAACATGTGAGAGTGATTGGCAGGGGATTGGTTACATCTATTGCAGGCATCACTAATTGTGGGGTAAATCCTGGCCAGCCTTGCATTTGTATAATGGATTCTGTGAAGAACTTTACATTGAATCAGGCTGTGGCGGGCGCAGATGGAGGAGGTGTGAACCAAGTTTAGGGCAGCAGTCCATTGCTGCTCTGTCAGCACCATGGACAGTTCATTCTCCCATGCGGTCTTGATTAAATTAATAGGTTCTGATGTAGTTGACGAGAGGCAGTTGTACAATTCTGAGATGCATTTCTTTTGTTTGGGGTCCACAGCCAGTAGAGTGTCTGTCAGAGTTTCGGGGGGGCGATTAGGTAAATGGGGAAAATGTGCTGTGTTGTTTTTAGGTGTGTTTTTTTCTGTTCTGTTTATTGTTTGCATCTTCAAAATCCAAATTAAACATTGGTGGACAATCTTTCATAATCCTAATTAACGTTAATACAGACATGATGATACATGGACATGTGAAACATTCTCAGTTCAGAATAAAACAGGGTATGAACCCTGATTAAAATCTACAGGCTATATTTTCCTTCTTAATAACTCTGTGACCGTAGACATGAAAGCAGCAGCTGTCAGGTGTGCTATAACAAGTTGAAATGCGCCTCAATTTTTATTTTTTTGGACCGACTGCCACTGGTTTGAGACTGGATTGTTACTGCATATACAGTTCATACAGTCAATATTACAGTCAAACTTGCAAAACAACATGTCAGCGTTGTCATCAGCATTATCTTGTATGCTGTGGCGTGTTTCGGAGGTGGCTTGTGGTTGGACAGGCTTGTAAGGAGAACCTGCTCTGTGGTTGGCACAGACCTGATCAAACTGTAGACAGATTACTGGTGAATAGTTTGAGAATTTTAGTGCTCTCTTACCTTTGACACACCTATCACACATTGCAGGGAATATATATATATATATATGTAAGATACTGAATAACAAAATAATATTAATAGGTCGGTGGTAAGTCTATTTTTAAATAAAAAAAATGAATTATTATTTTTCAGGGCATAAGGTTTTGATTTTAAATTTAATTGTTTCTTAAAAATAATACTTTCAGAAGATCCGAGATCAGCCCCCTGTCATTTTTTATTTTTTATTTTTTTTGTGAATTATTAAAATTCGGAGTTCGGTCACGTGTACATAACGGTCACACTGCGCGCTTTTATTTTGAATTTCTTCTGAATGGCGCCTACAGCAGCAAGGAGCAACAGTCCACAGCAGCAGCAGCACTGGTGAGTGGCATATCTATCTCCCTATTATGTAAAATTCTTGTAGTAAACCATCATTGCTATCGAAGTATTGTGAGGTAAGAGTAAGACACTGGGGAAATTGCAAAAATGCTTGTTTGAGCTCAGCTAATGTTGTATTGAGTGTTTTAGCTAACTTTAGCTAATGTTAATAGGCCTAATAAACCTAACTAGACAATGCCCCTGCGGGAAATCGCGAGAGTGATGCAGTGGCCGCAGCAGTCTGCGATACCATGCTATATTGCTGTGATAGTACGATGCTACGATGCTATGATGATGCTACTATGCCAAGATGCTACAATGCTATGATGCTAAGATACTAAGATGCTATGATACTAAGATGCTACAAAGCTAAGATACTATGTTGCTACGATGCTAAGATGCTACAATGTCTGGTCAAGACGCACGTTTTGATATATGATGTGTGTGTGTGTGATCAACCATCATGGAGATAATAAAGTTCAAAGTGTTTTAACAGAAGCTGCTGAGTTACACACACACGCGCAGACAAACTCACGCACACACAGACACAGACTGGTTGCTAGGAGACGGTGTCTGAGCCAGGTGCCAGAAGGGTCAGAGAAGTAGAAAACGAGCTTTTGCGCAGACCTCGAACTACTGCTCTTTATTCAAAAAGTAAAGGAGATAGGAACAAAATTCTTTCACCGTGACCGCCACAAGGCTTTACTGAACACACTGATGTAATTCATTTGTCCCTAGTGTCAATAATATGGACACCAGAGCGAGTTGAACACGGCCCAATTTTGTGTTTTTTCTTAAAATCGCAGTCTGTTTTATAATGGCAGCCTATGGGGCAGTTGGGCTGCGCTCTTGTCACTCTGAGGCTTCTCATTCAAAAACCGTAAACTCTATCGTTTAGGTAGTAAAATTTTTTCAGAGAGGACAAGTGTGACTCCAACTTTGGAGAAGATTATATGCCTAGAGTGAAATGGCTTTTTGCTACCTCAGCTAAATCTTTGGCTACAGTTACTGAGTGTGGTGGGTGAACTTGATCAGCCCACTGTGGCGGGTTAAAAAAAAAAATCGATATCGTTGCGGACATGTGGAGTTGCCACCCATCCCGTAAAATAATCGCCAATCGTCCCTTATTTGGCAATTAAATGTTGCAGGACGATTTGTTCCATATTTCCATAGATGTCCAATACACAAAACCCGCGCCTTTTAAAAAATGTCCACTACACCCGATACTCCATCTCATCCTCAAAAACAAAAGCGCTTGCAAAAATACAGAGGTGACTGGGATGAGGCACATCCTTGGCTGGACAGCGTCAGTGGAGATGAGTATGAGGCCAACTGTAAAATGTGTCGGCGAGTGTTTTCAGTGGAACATGGAAGAACACAGTACGGAAGAGCATTGCACTCATTGGATAAAAAAATAAATAGAAAATAGACACCTTATCTCGTAGTTACGAGATAAGATAAAGAAAAAGGAAACGTCTGTAAATCCTCTCTCAGTGGCAATGATGGCGCTATCGCAGCTAATCTGCTATTACTTCCTCCTCTGTTTGAGACACTGGGAAATATTAATGTTTCTTAAAAATAAGGATGGTATTAATATTAGTATGTCAACACTGCGCAGGCATCTCAAGTCTTTAGGACTGTTCAGGCGGAAAGCCCAGTCTGACGTGCTGGATGTCGCTCTCTTCCTGCAGGAGCAGTTGAACCAACACGGGATGCTTCATGGATACAAATTTATGCATTTGAAATGCATCCAATCTGGTTTAGTAGTGACTCAGGGAACTGTACGGCACCTGTTAAAAACCCTAGACCCTCAAGGAGTACAGCTAAGGCAACAGAACCGTCTAAGAAGACGCCTGTAATGGGTACGGTATGGGACATTATGTTATGATTGATTACCTATCTGGTTGTGCTTTTACCAGAAGATGTCAGGGACATGCATGGACATTGCTTATTTTATTAGACTATTGTGGTTTGATTGATTGTTTAGGACAGTGGTGTCAAACTCAATCAGGGGAGCTACGGGGCCAAGTTAGCACGCTAATGCTAATACCGTGTTAAACATGCTGCTGTTATTTGGCTAACGGACACTCAGTGTGTCTGTATGTTAGCATGTATGCTAACAGACTGGTGTTTAGCTGCAGTGGTGTTGTCATTTATAGTAAGTTTTCTGTTTGTGTGTGCTACCGTGGAACAGTAGGCTAACAGATTTAGCCCGTTGTCTGCGCTAACTGGTTTTCTAACTGGTACTCTTACATGCTGTACCGGTTGGCAGCGTTACTACAGCGTTACTATGTCTTTGTGTCAGAATCTCCGTTAACATATTTAGAGTTATTGGTCCACTGTATGAACTTCAGAGCGCCGCGCTGCCGTACTGATTGACGTTCCTGCTTGACATTATCTTGCCTGAGCCTTGAGTTTGACATGTGTGGTTTAGGATGTTGAGTCGAATGAATGATCATTTATTTAATATACAATAGTATTAGACAATATAAATATTATATATAACCATTTAAAAACACAAATCATACTAATAGATTAACAGTTAATAAATAAACAAATAAATACATTTTGTTTATATTTTAAAAGTTCATTGGTACAGATTTAATTAACTGCACTTTATAAGAGAATATATTCATTGTTAATAAAGCATTTCAAGCTTTAAGTATGACTAATTGCTTTCTTGATCATCCCTTTATTAAAAACACCAGAACAAAATAAAACATACCACTACTGCGGGCGCCCTGCCCCACAGGATTTGGGTCTGTGGTGGTCATGGCCCCGAGCAGCCGTGGTGGGCATCCCTTATTTTTATTTCTGAAAGGAGGCAACCGTACATGTAACGATATGAATTGACAGCGCTTGCGAGAGTGTGAGAGACGACTGTCTGTGTCACCGTGTGAGTTGTTTAGTGCATGCGAGCGCATATGTGTGTGTGTGTGTGGCTACGTTGTTTCACTGCTGACTTCCAAGCGGTTGTTGATGTTTAAGTGCTACCTGCAGCAACAACAACAGTCCCTGCAGCTTGAGAGCTGGAGTCAGACGGAACACATGTGAGACAGACACAGCGCAGATGTTGCGGACATTGTTAAACTTCTCACACTGTTGAAAAAAAACTACCGTTGTGTTGTGTGACAGCAGTCCAGAACCAGGTATTTATTTAAAGTTAGAGAAGGAGAAGGAGCGAGGTGAGCTAAGGGAGGGAGGTGAGTAAGTGAGGTGGGGGCAGACAGGCAGGTGAGGGTGGGATAAGGGGAGAAAGGCTGGTGATTGAGAAAGGCAGATAAGCTATTTTATTTTTGACCAAATCATCTTGTTGACTTATGGATAGTGGAATAAATATTGTACTGTGGAGTTTACTGTGGTATTATCATACAGTGAGATTTTGATATCATGATATGTCTTACAACACTGCAATAAATATCATGGGCTTGTTATTGAGGTATTTGAGGGATTTACATGTGTAGTGACTGTGAAGAAGATCCTGCCTGTGATTTTACTGAAGAGGAACCTCACTCTGATGCGAAGAGGAAACTAGCTGAATGGGCAGCTAACCGTCAGGTGTCTCATTCTGCACTGTCCGAGTTACTGGCAATACTCTTGGAGCTAGGTCCGGATGTACCCAAGGATCCCAGAACTGTCCTCGGTACAGTGAAAGATTGTGAGGTCAAAGAGATGGGACAGGGAAGTTACTACCACTTTAGGCTTACAAGTGCAATACTGTCAGAACTGAAAATGAGCTCTTTCAAGGAGCTCTAATATGCAGCTGTGGCCTATTTTAGGTCAAATAGTTGAACTATCAAAAGCAAAAGTGTTTATTATAGGTGTATATGCAGGTCCCTGTAAACCTGAATCTGTGAACGACTACATGCATGATTTTATTGAAGATTTAAAAGCCATCACAACAACTGGTGTAATGTTAAGGGGGAAACAGTACAATGTCGCCCTTCCACATGCTTTTATTTGTGACACTCCAGCAAGAGCTTTTTTAAAATGTATCAAAGGTCATGGTGGCTATAGTTCTTGTGAGCGTTGCACGCAGTATGGCGTTTATGTTGACAGTAGAGTTGTGTTTCCAGAGATGGATTCCAGCCTGAGGACAGACACTCAGTTTGAACAAATGTCTGATGAAGACCACCATCACTCTAAATCACCTCTCCAAGGGCTAGGCATTGGTATGGTTTCTGCTTTTCCTTTGGACGACATGCATTTAGTTTGCTTGGGCATTGTGCGTGAATTGATTGCTCTGTGGTTTAAGGGGCCATTGCAATGTCGGGTTCCATCTTCTGCCCTTTCCACCATCTCTGATCACTTGAAACTGTGTAGACAAAGCTTACCCCAGAGCTTCTCCAGAAAGCCAAGATCTTTGTCCGAGTACAGCCAGTGGAAGGCTACAGAATTCAGGCAATTCTTATTATATACAGGGCCAGCTGTGCTTTTTGAAAGATTGCCCAATCAGCATTACAGAAACTTCCTGGTTTTGTCATGTGCTATGAGAATACTTCTGTCTCATCTTTGTAGAGAGTTCTGTGGTTTTGCCAGAAAATTTTTAAGATTCTTTGTTACTAACTTTGCTTGCTTTGCTTCGATATATGGGACTAAATTTCTGGTTAACAATACACACAGTGTTATACATTTAGCAGGTGATGCTGGAAAAATATGGCCCTCTGGATTCAGTTTCATGTTTTCCTTTTGAGAATTATTTGGGACAGTTGAAAAAAATGGTGAGAAGACCACAGGGTCCTGTCCAACAAATTGTCAGACGTGTCTATGAAAGGCAATTGTTTCCTCACATGTCGAAAGACATGCCTGAAAGTGTTGAACTGAAACAGCCCCATGCATCCGGACCACTGCCAACAGATGTTTCCATGCAACAGGGTGTTCAATAAGAGGTATAAACTCAAAGACACAATAATCTCAAACTCCAGTGGTTCCAATTGTTTTGAACTCGGGGGCAGAGTTGCAATTGTGAGGAACATTGTGCATTCCACTGCAGAAACACATGTAGTGTATGAACTTTTTGAGACGGGGGCATGTTTTTTCAAGTACCCCATGGAGTCGACATGTCTTGGAGTTTGTTTACTATCAAAACTGTCTGCACTGAAAAAATAAAAACCTTGGATCAACGTAAAAAAAAATTGAGGTAATCAATCACACGAAATATCTGACATTAACTCAAAGCAAATAATTTTATTTCGTTTAACCTGAAAAATTTAACTCCATGCAACCACTATTTAAAGGTTGGAGCAATCTAATTATTTTAGGTTGGAGCTTTAGGCTGGAGCAAACTAATTATTTTAGGTTGGAGCTTTAGGTTGGAGCAAACTAATTATTTTAGGTTGGCGCAAACTAATTATGTTAGGTTGGAGCATAACTATTTTAGGTTGTCTCAAAAAAGTAATGGTTGTCATTATTTGAAATGTATAGTAAATCAAATTTTAAAAAATAGCTTTTAATACATTTTGATCAATGACTACTCAGAACACTTTTCTTAAGAACACATTCATATTTATTGTTCCATAAATTGACAACACTGAACATGTGTTTCAAATGTATGAAGATAAACAGTCTGCTTCAGCTGAAGACCAGAAACGAGACTATTGATGTCATCAGAAGACAAATCATCGAGCTGCAATAGTAGCACAACTCCTAAGACGTCATGCAGTACCCATGGCAAATTTACCAGGACTTACATTTTCTTATTCAGGTGTAAGCCTTACTATCAACTAAACACAAAAGCTGTTGCAACTGAGGGCAACTCGTTCAGGACCTCTGTTTCTTCGATGACAATCTTAATGTCTTCGGGTGGATGGACAGGTTCCTCTTTCTCAGTGATAAAGATCGCCATGGTTTGCTCCAGCTCTTCAACCTCATTCTCCTGCATTAAAAAGAAAGAAGAAGAAAAAAAAGACATGTTATTGTTTTCAGAAATCTCCAGATTTCATGTTAGATCATAATATCCTTATGACATTGTAAATAGAACTTACCACAAGCAATAATCACTGGCAGGAGCTTCCAAATGCACATGGTTGCACAGCAGAAACACGACTGATTGGTGGCTGCTTCCCTTAAGTTGAAAGAGAATACATTATTTAGTTTTTAAATTAGCCATCAAGTGTGTTAGCTACTATCATGATGCACAAATTACCCAACTTTTAACATAAACAGATATACTTTATTTTTATGATTTTAGGGAAGCTGGCTAACATTTTGGTACTTCTCTACCACATGTAAATTCTGTTAACAGTGTAGCAAATTAACATTACCAGCAAGAACTAGCTGGGCCTTGTAATATTATGGCTGATAAATACTGAACACAAGATAATTAGGAGGGTGAATAACAGATCACAGATGCCCTTATGCTATTGACAGCAGAATAACCATCAGTCAAGTTTGCAGCTTGAACCTGGGGATTAACTAACGTTACCACATGTCAAGTGTCAAAAACACAACAACAACAACAAACTTTGGAGCGTTAACCCCCTTCCTGACAAGCTAGCATGTCATGGTTGGTACTATCTTCAATAGCTTTAACACAGAGCACTTTAAGACAGTAATGTCAGCAAATAAACGTTTGCTAGGCTCTTCGCGCCACTGTTAACAATTAAAAACACTAAGCAGAGCAAACGCATTTTAAGTCACAAACATAACATTAGCTGTAACGTTAACTAACTTAAACGTGGTAACTTTAGCTACCATCAATGCCGCCACAAAATAACATTACATTTACAAATAACTGCTTGAATTTCTTAGCTAGCGAACTGTGATAACATAACCCACCCACGACCAGAGGACGGCTAACGTAAGTTAACTTTATAGTTTGATTGAAGAATGCTAACGTTAGCGCTATCTTAACATTAGCATTTGTAAGATATGAAGCGGGAGTGCTGAGGTTACGGCCAGAGTCAAGGCCAGTCAGGTATACTTGGAAAAAAACGTTAACGGTGGACAAAGTTTAATGTTTTTACCTTAACAGTATCAATGTTGCTCGTTGTGTTTTTCTGTGTCGCAGCCTGGATGGAGGGTCTGTTGGAGTGAACCGTCGCGACCGCCGCCCACTGATTGTTCAGTGACGGACGTGGACGTAAACAGGTCAGAGAGCGGGATCTCAAACTCAACAATGCGCATGTGCAAATCATGCTTAATCTAATAAAAATGCTTTGATCCAATGAATAAATTCAGTTCAGTGTCCTGCTGGCAATTTATATTGTATCCAAATAAAAAAAATAGTTTCAACCATAAATAAATTAGAACGTTTAGTTTAAATGAAAAAACGAATAATTTTAGGCTATTAGAACACGAAAATATACATTAAACGAACAACAGCAATGTTAGACTTTTTTCAGTGTTGAAGCTTATTGTCTTAGCAATTAATGTAGCCTAAGCCTTTTTTTCTCCTTTTGGCTCTCATCCCTAGGTTGCCACGGTGGCAGATATAGGGGGCACAAGTGTTGATGATGCAACGAGGCGAATGATGAAATACATTCTGTCAAACGAGCTGGCATTGGACTACAACATGTTTGGCCGTCACGGGAAAAAGAAGTTTAAGGACTTGCGTCTTTTCAACGTTGTGTATGGTAAGTAAATCAGAGAAGTTAACATTCCATCTGCAGGGATTAAAGTTCTCCGTTGCCCTGATGGATTTCCGTCAGTTGGAAAAATTAAATAAGAGGAATGTCTCACGAGATGAAAATGCAAGGAATTTCTTTGTACTGGACTGCACTATTTTGAGAACTGCTCATCTAAGTTCTTCAGTAATAATACTAAAGTTTAAATAAATATATACATATAAATGGCATTTTTATTTCAAATCTGAAGCCTGCATTGTACCATTGAAGCCTCAACTAATGTGCATCAGTTATTGCTTTTAGTGCATTTTGGCATTTTAATGTGAAAACATGTTTATCATTTTATTTTATGATTATTTGCACACACCTCACAAAGCTATTATATATTATGATTATGAGGGAGTATTATAATAAAATGTTTTATTAAGTTCTAGTACTTAATATTTTCTTGTCCTAAAAATCCATAACGATTATCCATCATACTCTTCATACTTTTGCCAATATGTCCCTGAAGTTGGCCATTGTTTAATTCTAAATGGTGTTTGAATAGAATTTGTTTTTTAATGTTCATAGCTCATACTGTCAGCGCAGTTTGTTTTACGGAGGCTCTTAAGAAGAACTCATTGACGGCACAGGTGAAACCAGCAGGAAGCAGAGAGGGCACTGTCAAAATGGTTCACTGGGGCAAGAGACAGAGGAGGACAAAGGGCATCCAGACAGTCAGTGCCAAATTAAACAGTAGTAAGTAGTAGTGGAATATGAGTTCAGTGTTTTTTTTTATTACAGTTACCCTGGAAAATGTTGGAATGTTGGAAAATATTTAACTGAAAAACAGAAAATATTCAGAAATAAAAAGTTGAAATCACAGAATGTGGCCATTTTTTAAATTGGATAGAGCCTGACTCAAACTGGTTGGTGATTAATAATTTATTTTTTGATTAATTGTTGCAGCTCAAGGTTGGATGTTTATTCAAATTGTTCTCAGTACTCAATTAGGATGTTGTAAGGCGATATTTGTATGTGTTCTTGCATATCTTGCCCAGTTGGAGCCCACCTAACACCTAGTGTAATCCTGCCTTAAACCCACATGGTCAGTTAGCATGGGGCCAACATGGAACCTGTGGACAATCCCACTTGCAGCCCATATTTTAGCCCATACTGTCCCCATGTAGGTCCCACATAGGACTTAAAGCTGGGACCAAGATGGGTCTTGTCTGTTTTGCCCAGCCGGGGCCCACCTATAACCTAGTGTAATCCTGCCTTAAACCCACATGGGCAATTGGCTTGGGGCCAACATGGAACCCGCGGACAATCCCATATGGGTGTGATCTGAGAATCCCATATGGGGCCCGTTATTTAGCCCACTTTCTACCCACATAGGCCCCACATAAAAATGTTGGCTGGGGAGTCCAGGCCTTAACCCCATTGAGAATCTTTGGGATGTGCCGGAGAAGGCTTTGTGCAGTGGTCAGACTCTCCCATCATCAATACAAGATCTTGGTGAAAAATGAATGAAACTCTGGATGGAGATAAATCTGGTGACATTGCAGAAGCTTATTGAAACAATGCCACAGTGAGTGAGTGCTGTAATCAAAGCTAAAGGAGGTCCAACGAATTATTAGAGTGTGGGACCTTAGGTTTTGGTGGTGACTTTTTTTTTTTTGGCCAGGCAGTGTATATGCAGTCGGTAAGTATGAACATTTTAAGTATGTAAATAAATACAACGAGACAGTATGTTATGCAAGTTGTGCAACAGTGTATAGAGCAGGCTGTACAAAATGGTGATATGGTAGAATGATGAGTGTGAAGGACTAAACACTTAACTGTAAAATAAAACAACAATGCTGAATACCAGAACCTTTATAAAGCTGAGATTCACTGCAGAATTCTTCTATTTTAATACATTCATTTTCACTTGTATACCTAATGAACTGGGAAGTGAGTCTAATTTTATGTATTTTATTATAACAGGGGGATAGTAAAGCGTAATAAAGGCCATTCCAGGGTCCTCCCTGTTAAAACACTTCCACAGAGTGATCACTGGCTGTTGCCTAAAGATTCAAACCTGCTGGTCAGTATCAGATTCTTCCTGTACCTGTGTCCTCCAGCATCCTCCCACATTCCAAAGCCCAGCGCGTCAGTGTTTATTTGTGTTTCTAAATTGGAAGTAGGTATGAAGTAGGTATGAGCGTCAACAGTCTCTAAAAAGCTGGTGACTGTCTAGGGTGTGACGCAGCTCTCTAGAACTCAAGTGACTGTTATTCTAGGCATTTCTAGACCTTTTGCTTTGGGTAATGTCACAAGACGCAGGAACAGCGGTACAGTACACAAATATTAGCATGGCTGAACAACATTCCTGAAGGTGAACAATGAGTTGCACATGGGTGTGATACTTGTAAAGAAAGACACATTTAGTTTATGGTTATTTATTTCCACCCTGTCAAAAAAGAATGTCTCATCATGATGAGCGTTTTATGCATTAATGGAAAATGTTTTGCTTTTAGACGGCAAAGGCTGAGAACCTTCACAGACATATTTTAGACGGATGACACGAAATGTCAAGCAAATAACAGATGAATATGAAACTGTGGTCAAAAATTCAAAAGTAAATGATTAAAACTGGTGCTGGTGTTTTAGAAGTTAATAGCCTATAAAAGAAAAAACAAGAAAAACTACAAAGATATTATTCTCACAACTGTTTTTTTTTTTAATGAAATATATCAGTTTTGACATATATCAATTATTCTCTTGTTGTGTTGGGATTTCACAGCTATGTTGAATAAGTTGTTATTCCTGCTTTCCAACATGGAAATGCAGATTAAAAATTAAGATGATATTTGTATGACGGCAGTGTTCTCCACAGGTGAACAATGACTGGATTAAAGAAGGGGCACGCCCTTCTTTAATCCAGTCATTGTTTACCTGTGGCCAAGGTGTGCTGGCTTTCTAAGGATGTCAGTCTGAATAATCACGTGGTAAAACTGGGATCACACCCAAATCTCTGGGGGTTATACGCAGGCATCAGACGTAACTCTGTTCACTAGTCTAGTATATAAAGACCAGTGAAAATGATCTGCTGCAGATTCCCCATCAAGGAAAACTAATCAACAGCACTGACTTGTTCTCCATCATGAAGCTGATCCTTTCTCTGACTCTCCTCTGGATACTCTCCAGCACAGGTAATTCTACTTATTCTTACCACGCTGCTACTATACTTAATCTACTAAAGGATCCAAAAAATAATATGAATTTGAATTAACCAGAACAAATATTCTGGACTGTATTTGTCTAGAAATCTTAGATGTTACCGAAAAAAAACAGATAACTATTGAGAAAAAAAGAATAATATGAAAAAAACTTTCAAAATCTATACGTAGTATAATATTTGAACAGTAGAATAACTATATAAACACTTACATTATACCATATATACTCAAAAAAGCAGTGTATATATGTTGACAATAGTGTTTTACTCTAATACAACACTTTTATTCACTACAAGCTAAAAATAACAATGATTTTGCACAAGAGAAAAATAGTTTCTGTCCACGGAAGACTTTTGATTTGACATTTGTGAAGTAGGAATCATTTCACTGACTGTTTTCTCTCCTGACTGCAGCCGGAGCTCTTCAGTGTCAAACCTGCACAGATCTGGCATGTTCATCCACAGTACTCCAAAACTGTACCACAGAGACGATGTGTATAACAGCCACCGTTTCAGGTAGGATTTTATCTCTTGTGTCATCTTTTTTATTTTCAGTGAAATGAAGTTCATGTTCTGTGAAGTTAAACCAGTTAACAACTTGTTCTTTTTCTCTGTAGCAAATTCATCTGGAACTGCAATACAGCAAATCTTCCAAGCGTGTGCTTCGTCCTCCCTGTGTCCAGCCACAGGATCTCAGACATTTTCAGTCAACTTGGGTGCTTCAAATGCACTTGCATCTGCTTCATGCTGCATCACAGATAACTGCAATAATCAAACTCTACCTTGTAAGTACAGATGGATCAGATGCTTATTTAAGAGCAGACACTTACCGGACATAAGAAATCATCTTTCATATCGTATCATTGAAATCTTAATCCTTCATTGTTTTTTCTGTTCTGTTGTTTCAGTCCCGACTACTCCGGCAGATAACAGCCTCCAGTGTAATTCTTGTACAACCTCTCAATGCACAACCCCATTACAATGTAGAGGAACGGAGGACAGGTGCTTTCAGGCAACTCGTAAGTCTTCACTTTAAATACTGTAGATTAACCAAATGAAAATCTGCATTACAAACAAGCAACTTCTTTCAAAAGCTGGAAACAGGGAGCAGAGTAAGGAAGTACAATTCGTACAAAGATTTTGAGATCTACTCACAATTTATTCCGCACCTGTTAATCTTCCAGTTTTTATATACAACACAGTAAAATGCAGTGTGACGTTAAGAAATTCATCAAAACATTTGATAAGCTGAAAATAGTTTTAAAGATTTTAGCCTTTTAATTATTCAACTACAAAACAGTAACATTTTTCTATTGTTAATCAAATAAAGACAGATTTACATAAAAAAACAGGAAAAAACATCTTTTATCATTTCAGTGTGGCTACTTTTATAATACAGTAACTATAAAAGATAGTTGAAAGCAGAGATTTGCTCTTCTCTTTAACTGAACCCTGGTTTGACCACTGTCAAAATCCAGCTTCACTGCTGGCTCTGGATGGTAGTGCTCATTAGTCACCAACCATTGAATGTATCACCACACCCCAAAACAACCTGCAGTGAGATGTGATGTTTTACCGCTATATTTCAATAAAAGATAGAAATCTTTAAGACACAGTACATTTCCTGAAATCTGTGAGTCTAAAGCAACAAACTTTAAATATTCCACTGTGATTTTTGTTCCACAGTGACGAGTGACTCCACCACTACTCCTGCTTTTGGCTGTGCATCTGAAAACCTCTGTCTAGCTGCTACCCTGGGTTCAATACCTTTTAGGGAAACTGTTGGAACCATCAGCAGTGGACCAGTCTGTTGTGGAACCAGTTTGTGTAATACTGTCACAACAACTGCTGCACCAACTACTACAACTACTGCACCAACTACTACAACTACTGCAACAACGACGACAATAACCGCTGCAACAACTACTACAACTACTGCTGCACCAACTACAACAACAACTGCTGCACCAATTATAACAAACACTGCTGACCCAACTACAACAACAACAACTGCAGCACCAACAACAACTGTTGCTCCAGCCACAACAACCACTGCTGCACCAACTACAACAACTACTGCTGCACCAACGACAACAACTGCTGCTCCAACCACAACAACAACGGCTACACCAACTACAACAACAACAACTGCAGCACCAACCACAACAACAACAACTGCTGCTCCAACGACAACAACAACTGCTGCACCAACTACAACAACTGCTGCACCAACTACAACAACTACTGCTGCACCAATTATACCAACCACTGCTGCCCCAACCACAACAACAACAAATGCTGCACCAACTACAACAACAACTGCTGCTCCAACCACGACAACTGCAGCACCAACTACAACAACTGCTACTCCAACCACAACAACCACTGCTGCCCCAAACACAACGACGACTACTGCACCAACTACAACAACAACTGCTGCACCAACCACGACAACAACCACTGCTGCACCAACTACAACTACTGCCGCTCCAACCACAACAACTGCTGCACCAACTACAACAACTACTGCTGCTCCAACCACGACAACTGCAGCACCAACTACAACAACAACTGCTGCAACAACTACAACAACTACTGCTGGTCCAACGACAACAACAACTGCTGCACCAACTACAACAACAACTGCTGCACCAATTATAACAAACACTGCTGACCCAACTACAACAACAACTGCAGCACCAACAACAACTGTTGCTCCAGCCACAACAACCACTGCTGCACCAACTACAACAACTACTGCTGCACCAACGACAACAACTGCTGCTCCAACCACAACAACAACGGCTACACCAACTACAACAACAACAACTGCAGCACCAACCACAACAACAACAACTGCTGCTCCAACGACAACAACAACTGCTGCACCAACTACAACAACTACTGCACCAACTACAACAACTACTGCTGCACCAATTATACCAACCACTGCTGCCCCAACCACAACAACAACAAATGCTGCACCAACTACAACAACAACTGCTGCTCCAACCACGACAACTGCAGCACCAACTACAACTGCTACTCCAACCACAACAACCACTGCTGCCCCAAACACAACGACGACTACTGCACCAACTACAACAACAACTGCTGCACCAACCACGACAACAACCACTGCTGCACCAACTACAACTACTGCCGCTCCAACCACAACAACTGCTGCACCAACTACAACAACTACTGCTGCTCCAACCACGACAACTGCAGCACCAACTACAACAACAACTGCTGCAACAACTACAACAACTACTGCTGGTCCAACGACAACAACAACTGCTGCACCAACTACAACAACTGCTGCACCAACTACAACAACTACTGCTGCCCCAACCACAACAACAAATGCTGAACCAACTACAACAACAACTGGTGCTTCAACCACAACAACCACTGCTGCCCCAACCACAACAACAATAACTGCTCCACCAACCACGACAACAACCACAGCTGCACCAACTACAACAACTACTGCTGCTCCAACCACGACAACTGCAGCACCAACTACAACAACAACTGCTGCAACAACTACAACAACTACTGCTGGTCCAACCACAACAACTGCTGCTGCCCCAACCACGACAACAACCACTGCTGCACCAACTACAATTACTGCTGCTCCAACCACAACAACTGCTGCACCAACTACAACAACAACTGCTGCTCCAACCACAACAACTGCTTCACCAACTACAACAACAACTGGTGCTCCAACTACAACAACCACTGCTGCCCCAACAACAACTGCTGCACCAACTGCAACAATAACTGCTGCACCAACCACGACAACAACCACTGCTGCATCAACTACAACTACTGCTGCTCCAACTGCAACAACTACTGCACCAACTACAACGACCACTGCTGCCCCAACTACAACAAGTGCTGCCCTTACCACAACAACAACTGCTTCAGCAACTACAACAACAAATGCTGCTCCAACCACGACAACTGCAGCACCAAGTACAACAACAACTGCTACTCCAACCACAACAACCACTGCTGCCCCAACCACAACAACTACTGCACCAACTACAACAACAACTGCTGCACCAACCACGACAACAACCACTGCTGCACCAACTACAACTACTGCTGCTCCAACCACAACAACTGCTTCACCAACTACAACAACTACTGCTGCTCCAACCACGACAACTGCAGCAGCAACTACAACAACAACTGCTGCAACAACTACAACAACTACTGCTGGTCCAACCACAACAATTGCTGCTCCAACCACAACAACTGCTGCTGCACCAACTACAACAACTACTGCTGCACCAACTACAACAACTGCTGCTCCAACCACAACAACAACTGCTGCAACAACTACAACAACAACAACTGCAGCACCAACCACATCAACAACAACTGCTGCTCCAACCAGAACAACTACTGCTGGTCCAACCACAACAACTGCTGCAGCAACTACAACAACAACTGCTGCACCAACTACAACAACAACTGGTGCTCCAACCACAACAACCACTGCTGCCCCAACCACAACAACAACTTCTGCACCAACTACAACAACAACTGCTGCACCAACTACAACAACTACTGCTGCACTAATTATACCAACCACTGCTGCCCCAACCACAACAACAACAACTGCTGCACCAATTACAACAACAAGAGCTGCACCAACCACAACAACTGCTGCACCAACGACAACAACTACTGCTCCACCAACTACAACAAGAACTGATGCTCCAACCACAACAACCACTGCAACCACAACAACAACTGCTGCACCAACTACAACAACCACTGCTGCCCCAACCACAACAACAACTACTGCTGCACCAATTATACCAACCACTGCTGCCCCAACCACAACAACAACAAATGCTGCACCAACTACAACAACTACTGCTGGTCCAACCACGACAACTGCAGCACCAACTACAACAACAACTGCTGCAACAACTACAACAACTACTGCTGGTCCAACCACAACAACTGCTGCACCAACTACAAGAACTAGTGCTCCACCAACTACAACAACAACTGGTGCTCCAACCACAACAACTGCTGCTGCCCCAACCACAACAACAACAACTGCTGCACCAACTACAACAACAACTGCTGCTCCAACCACAACAACAACTGCTTCACCAAATACAACAACAACTGCTACTCCAACCACAACAACCACTGCTGCCCCAACCACAACAACAACAACTGCTGCACTAACTGCAACAACTGCTGCACCAACCCCGACAACAACCACTGCTACACCAACTACAACTACTGCTGCTCCAACCACGACAACTGCTGCACCAACTACAACGACCACTGCTGCCCCAACTACAACAAGTGCTGCCCTTACCACATCAATAACTGCTGCACCAACCACGACAACAACCACAGCTGCACCAACTACAACAACAACTACTGCTCCAACCACAACAACTGCTTCACCAACTACAACAACTACTGCTGCTCCAACCACCACAACTGCTCCACCAACTACAACAACTACTGCTGCAACAACTACAACAACTACTGCTGGTCCAACGACAACAACAACTGCTGCACCAACTACAACAACTGCAGCACCAACTACAACAACAACTGCTGCAACAACTACAACAACTACTGCTGCACCAACGACAACAACTGCTGCACCAACTACAACAACTACTGCTCCACCAACTACAACAAGAACTGGTGCTCCAACCACAACAACCACTGCAACCACAACAACAACTGCTGCACCAACTACAACAACCACTGCTGCCCCAACCACAACAACAACTACTGCACCAACTACAACAAGAACTGGTGCTCCAACCACGACAACTGGAGCACCAACTACAACAACAACTGCTAGTCCAACCACAACAACCACTGCTGCCCTAACCACTACAACGACCACTGCTGCCCCAACTACAACAAGTGCTGCCCTTACCACAACAACAACTGCTGCACCAACCACAACAACAACCAGTGGTGCACCAACGACCACAACAACTGCTTCACCAACTACAACAACTACTGCTGCTCCAACCACGACAACTGCAGCACCAACGACAACAACAACTGCTGCAACAACTACTACAACTACTGCTGGTCCAACCACAACAACTGCTGCACCAACAGCAACAACTACTGCTCCACCAACTACAACAACTACTGCTGCACAAACCACAACAACCACTGCTGCCCCAACTACAACAACAACAACTGCTGCAACAAATACAAGAACAACTACGGCTACAACCACAACAACAACTGCTTCACCAACTACAACAACTGCTGCTCTAACCACGACAACTGCAGCACCAACTACAACAACAACTGCTGCTCCAACCACAACAACCACTGCTGCCCCAACCACAACAACAACAACTGCTGCACCAACTGCAACAACTGCTGCACCAACCACGACAACAACCACTGCTGCACCAACTACAACGACCACTGCTGCCCCAACTACAACAAGTGCTGCCCTTACCACAACAACAACTGCTGCACCAACCACGACAACAACCACTGCTGCACCAACTACAACAACTGCTGCTCCAACCATAACAACTGCTTCACCAACTACAACAACTACTGCTGCTCCAACCACGACAACTGCTGCAACAACTACAACAACTACTACTGGTCCAACCACAACAACTGCTGCACCAACTACAACAACTACTGCTCCACCAACTACAACAACTGCTGCACCAACTACAACAACTACTGCTGCACCAACTACAACAACTACTGCTGGTCCAACCACAACAACTGCTGTACCAACTACAACAACAACTGCTCCTCCAACCACGACAACTGCAGCACCAACTACAACAACAACTGCTGCTCCAACCACAACAACCACTACTGCACCAAGCACAACAACAACTACTGCATCAACTACAACAACAACTGCTGCACCAATCACGACAACAACCCCTGAAGCACCAACTACAACAACAACTGCTGCAACAACTACAACAACAACTGCTGCAATAACTACAACAACTACTACTGGTCCAACCACAACAACTGCTGCTCCAACCACAACAACAACTGCTGCCCCAACTACAACAACAACTGCTGCTCCAACCACGACAACTGCAGCACCAACTACAACAACCACTGCTGCACCAACTACAACTACTGCTGGTCCAACCACAACATCTACTGCACCAACTACAACGACCACTGCTGCCCCAACTACAACAAGTGCTGCCCTTACCACAACAACAACTGCTGCACCAACCACGACAACAACCACTGCTGCACCAACTACAACAACAACTGCTGCTCCAACCACAACAACTGCTTCACCAACTACGACAACTACTGCTGCTCCAACCACGACAACTGCTGCAACAACTACAACAACTACTTCTGGTCCAACCACAACAACTTCTGCACCAACTACAAGAACTACTGCTCCACCAACTACAACAACAACTGCTGCACCAACTACAACAACTACTGCTGCACCAATTATACCAACCACTGCTGCCCCATCCACAACAACAACAAATGCTGCAACAACTACAACAACAACTGGTGCTCCAACCACGACAACTGCAGCTCCAACCACAACAACCACTGCTGCCCCAACCACAACAACAACGACTGCACCAACTACAACAACAACTGCTGCACCAACTACAACAACAACTACTGCAACAACTACAACAACTACTGCTGGTCCAACCACAACAACTGCTTCATCAACTACAACAACTACTGCTCCACCAACTACAACAAGAACTGGTGCTCCAACCACAACAACCACTGCAACCACAACAACAACAACTGCTGCACCAACCACAACAACTACTGCACCAACTACAACAGCAACCACTGCTCCAACCACGACAACTGCAGCACCAACTACAACAACAACTGCTACTCCAACCACAACAACTGCTGCACCAACTACAACAACTACTGCTCCACCAACTACGACCACAACTGCTGCTCCAGCCACAACAACAACTGCTTCACCAACTACAACAACAACTGCTGCTCCAACTACGACAACTGCAGCACCAACTACAACAACAACTGCTGCTCCAACCACAACTACTTCACCAACTACAACGACCACTGCTGCCCCAACTACAAGTGCTGCTCTAACCACAACAATAACTGCTGCTCCAACCACAACAACAACCACTGCTGCACCAACTGCTACAACAACTGCTGCTCCAACCACAATAACTGCAGCACCAACTACAACAACTACTGCTGCCCCAACCACAACAACTGTTGCTCCAACCACAACAACCACTGCTGCACCAACAACAACAACAGCTGCACCAACCACTACAACAACCACTGCTGCACCAACTACAACTACTGCTGCTTCAACCACAACAACTACTGCACCAACTACAACGACCACTGCTGCCCCAACTACAACAAGTGCTGCCCTTACCACAACAACAACAGCTGCACCAACCACTACAACAACCACTGCTGCACCAACTACAACTACTGCTGCTCCAACCACAACCACTGCTGCACCAACTACGACAACAACAACTGCTGCTCCAACCATAACAACTGCTTTACCAACTACAACAACTACTGGTGGTCCAACCACAACAACTGCTGTACCAACTACAACAACAACTGCTGCAACAACTACAACAACTACTGGTGGTCCAACCACAACAACTGCTTCACCAACTACAACAACTAGTGCTGTTCCAACCACAACAACTGCTGCAACAACTACAAAAACTACTGCTGGTCCAACCACAACAACTGCTGCACCAACTACAACAACTACTGCTCCACCAACTACAACAATAACTGGTGCTCCAACTACAACAACAACCGCTGCTCCAACCACGACAACTGCAGCACCAACTACAACAACAACTGCTACTCCAACCACAACAACCACTGCTGCCCCAACCACCACAACAACTCCTGCATCAACTACAACAACAACAGCTGCACCAACCACGACAACAACCACTGCTGCACCAACTACAACTACTGCTGCTCCAACCACAACAACTGCTTCACCAACTACAACAACTACTGCTGCTCCAACCACGACAACTGCAGCAGCAACTACAACAACTGCTGCAACAACTACAACAACTACTGCTCCACCAACTATGACAACAACTGCTGCTCCAGCCACAACAACAACTGCTTCACCAACTACAACAACAACTGCTGCTCCAACCACGACAACTGCAGCACCAACTACAACAACAACTGCTGCTCCAACCACAACAACTACTGCACCAACTACAACGACCACTGCTGCCCCAACTACAACAAGTGCTGCCCTTACCACAACAACAACAGCTGCACCAACCACTACAACAACCACTGCTGCACCAACTACAACTACTGCTGCTCCAACCACAACCACTGCTGCACCAACTACGACAACAACAACTGCTGCTCCAACCATAACAACTGCTTTACCAACTACAACAACTACTGGTGGTCCAACCACAACAACTGCTGTACCAACTACAACAACAACTGCTGCAACAACTACAACAACTACTGGTGGTCCAACCACAACAACTGCTTCACCAACTACAACAACTAGTGCTGTTCCAACCACAACAACTGCTGCAACAACTACAAAAACTACTGCTGGTCCAACCACAACAACTGCTGCACCAACTACAACAACTACTGCTCCACCAACTACAACAATAACTGGTGCTCCAACTACAACAACAACCGCTGCTCCAACCACGACAACTGCAGCACCAACTACAACAACAACTGCTACTCCAACCACAACAACCACTGCTGCCCCAACCACCACAACAACTCCTGCATCAACTACAACAACAACAGCTGCACCAACCACGACAACAACCACTGCTGCACCAACTACAACTACTGCTGCTCCAACCACAACAACTGCTTCACCAACTACAACAACTACTGCTGCTCCAACCACGACAACTGCAGCAGCAACTACAACAACTGCTGCAACAACTACAACAACTACTGCTCCACCAACTATGACAACAACTGCTGCTCCAGCCACAACAACAACTGCTTCACCAACTACAACAACAACTGCTGCTCCAACCACGACAACTGCAGCACCAACTACAACAACAACTGCTGCTCCAACCACAACAACCACTGCTGCCCCAACCACAACAACTGCTGCACCAACTGCTGCACCAACCACGACAATAACCACTGCTGCAACAACTACAACTACTGCTGGTCCAACCACAACAACTACTGCACCAACTACAACGACCACTTCTGCCCCAACTACAACAAGTGCTGCCCTTACCACAACAACAACTGCTGCACCAACCACCACAACAACCACTGCTGCACCAACTAGAACAACAACTGCTGCTCCAACCACAACAACTGCCTCACCAACTACAACAACTACTGCTGCTCCAACCACGACAACTGCTGCAACAACTACAACAACTACTGCTGGTCTAACCACAACAACTGCTGCACCAAATGCAACAACTACTGCTCCACCAACTACGACAACAACTGCTGCTCCAGCCACAACAACAACTGCTTCACCAACTACAACAACAACTGCTGCTCCAACCACGACAACCACTGCTGCCCCAACCACAACAACAACCACTGCTGCCCCAACCACAACAACAACAACTGCTGCACCAACTACAGCAACAACTGCTGCATCAACCACGACAACAACCACTGCTGCACCAACTGCTACAACAACTGCTGCTCCAACCACGACAACTGCTGCAACAACTACTGCTGGTCCAACCACAACAACTGCTGCACCAACCACAACAACAACTGCTTCACCAACTACAACAACAACTGCAGCACCAACTACAACAACAACAACTGTTGCTCCAACCACAACAACCACTGCTGCACCAACAACAACAACTGCTGCACCAACTACAACTACTGCTGCTCCAACCACAACAACTACTGCACCAACTCCAACGACCACTGCTGCCCCAACTCCAACAACTGCTGCTCTAACCACAACAACAACTGCTGCACCAACTACAACAACAACTACAGCACCAACTACAACAACAACTGTTGCTCCAACCACAACAACCACTGCTGCACCAACAACAACCGCTGCACCAACGACAACAACTACTGCTCCACCGTCCACAACAACAACCACTGCTGCACCAACTGCAACAACTGCTGCACCAACCACGACAATAACCACTGCTGCACCAACTACAACTACTGCTGGTCCAACCACAACAACTACTCCACCAACTACAACGACCACTTCTGCCCCAACTACAACAAGTGCTGCCCTTACCACAACAAGAACTGCTGCACCAACCACGACAACAACCACTGCTGCACCAACTACAACAACAACAACAACTGCTGCTCCCACCACAACAACTGCTTCACCAACTACAACAACTACTGCTGCTCCAACCATGACAACTGCTGCAACAACTACAACAACTACTGCTGGTCTAACCACAACAACTGCTGCACCAACTACAACAACTACTGCTCCACCAACTACGACAACAACTCCTGCTCCAGCCACAACAACTGCTTCACCAACTACAACAACTGCTGCTCCAACCACGACAACTGCTGTACCAACTACAACAACTGCTGGTCCAACCACAACAACCACTGCTGCCCCAACCACAACAACAACCACTGCTGCCCCAACCACAACAACAACAACTGCTGCACCAACTACAACAACAACTGCTGCATCAACCACGACAACAACCACTGCTGCACCAACTACAACAACAACAACCACTGCTGCCCCAACCACAACAACTGCTGCACCAACTACAACTACTGCTGCTCCAACCACAACAACTACTGCACCAACTACAACGACCACTGCTGCCCCAACTCCAACAACTGCTGCTCTAACCACAACAGCAACTGCTGCACCAACTACAACAACAACTACAGCACCAACTACAACAACAACTGTTGCTCCAACCACAACAACCACTACTGCACCAACAACAACAACTGCTGCACCAACGACAACAACTACTGCTCCACCGTCCACAACAACAACCACTGCTGCACCGACTACAACCACTGCTGCACCAACTACGATAACAACTGCTGCTCCAACCACAACAACAACCACTGCTGCACCAACCACAACAACCACTGCTGCACCAACTACAACAACAACTGCTGCACCAACTACGACAACAACCACCGCTGCACAAACTACAACAACCACTGCTGCTCCAACCACAGTAACAACAACTGCAGCACCAACTACAACAACTGCTGCAACAACTACAACAACCACTGCTGCACCAACTACAACAACTACTGCTGCTCCAACCACAACAACTGCTGCCCCAACTACAACAACTATTGCTCTAACCATAACAACTGCTGCACCAACTACAACAACTACTGCTGCTCCAGCCAGAACAACTGCAGCACCAACTACAACAACAACTGCTGCAACAACTACAACTACTGCTGCTCCAACTACAACTGCTTCACCAACTACAACAACTACTGCTGCTCCAACCACGACAACTGCAGCACCAACTACTACAACAATTGCTGCAACAGCTACAACAACTACTGCTGCTCCAACTACAACCACTGCTGCCCCAACTACAACAACAACAACTGCTGCTCCAACCACAGCAACATCCACTGCTGTACCAACTACAACAACTGCTGCACCACCTACAACAACAACTCCTGTTCCAACCACAACAACCACTGCTGCACCAACTACAACAACAACTGCAGCACCAATTATAAGAACTACTGCTGCACCAACTACAACTACTGCTACACCAACCACAACAACAACTGCTGCACCAACCACGACAACAAGCACCGCTGCACCAACTACAACAACTACTGCTACTCCAACCACGACAACTGCAGCACCAACTACAACAACAACTGCTGCTCCAACCACAACAACTGCTTCACCAACTACAACAACTACTGCTGCTCCAACCACGACAACTGCTGCACCAACTGCAACAACAACTGCTGCTCCAACTACAATAACAACAACTGCAGCACCAACCACAACAACATCAACTGCTGCTCCAACCACAAGAACAACTGCTTCACCAACTACAACAACTACTGCTGCTCCAACCACGTCAACTGCAGCACAAACTACAACAACAACTGCTGCAACAACTACAACAACTACTGCTGCTCCAACCACAACCACTGCTGCACCAACTACAACAACTACTGCTGCACCAACTACTACAACAAGTGCTGCTCCAACCACAACAACAACTGCTGCACCAACTACAACAACCACTGGTGCCCCAACCACAACCACAACAACCGCAGCACCAACTACAACAACAACTGCTGGTCTAACCACAACAACTGCTGCACCAACAACAACAACTACTGCTCCACCAACTACGACAACAACTGCTGCTCCAACCACGACAACTGCAGCACCAACTACAACAACTTCTGCTCCAACCACAACAACCACTGCTGCCCCAACCACAACAACAACCACTGCTGCCCCAACCACAACAACAACAACTGCTGCACCAACTACAACAACAACTTCTGCATCAACCACGACAACAACCACTGCTGAACCAACTACAACAACAACAACCACTGCTGCCCCAACCACAACAACAACTGCCGCACCAACTACAACAACAACTGTTGCATCAACCACGACAACAACCACTGCTCCACCAACTGTGACAACAACTGCTGCTCCAGCCACAACAACAAGTGCTTCACCAACTACAACAACTGCTGCTCCAACCACAACAACTACTGCTGGTCTAACCACAACAACTGCTGCACCAACTACAACAACTACTGCTCCACCAACTACGACAACAACTGCTGCTCCAACCACGACAACTGCAGCACCAACTACAACAACTTCTGCTCCAACCACAACAACCACTGCTGCCCCAACCACAACAACAACCACTGCTGCCCCAACCACAACAACAACAACTGCTGCACCAACTACAACAACAACTTCTGCATCAACCACGACAACAACCACTGCTGAACCAACTACAACAACAACCACTGCTGCCCCAACCACAACAACAACTGCCGCACCAACTACAACAACAACTGTTGCATCAACCACGACAACAACCACTGCTGCACCAACTGCTACAACAACTACTGATGGTCCAACCACAACAACTGCTGCACCAACCACAACAACAACTGCTTCACCAACTACAACAACAACTGCAGCACCAACTACAACAACAACAACTGTTGCTCCAACCACAACAACCACTGCTGCACCAACAACAACAACTGCTGCACCAACCACGACAACAACCACTGCTGCACCAACTACAACTACTGCTACTCCAACCACAACAACTACTGCACCAACTACAACGACCACTGCTGCCCCAACTCCAATAACTGCTGCTCTAACCACAACAACAACTGCTGCACCAACTACAACAACAACTACAGCACCAACTACAACAATTGTTGCTCCAACCACAACAACCGCTGCTGCACCAACAACAACAACAACTGCTGCACCAACGACAACAACTGCTGCTCCACCGTCCACAACAACAACCACTGCTGCACCGACTACAACCACTGCTGCACCAACTACAATAACAACTGCTGCTCCAACCACATCAACAACCACTGCTGCACCAACCACAACAACCACTGCTGCACCAACAACAACAACTGCTGCACCAACTACGACAACAACCACCGCTGCACCAACTACAACAACTACTGCTGCTCCAACCACAGTAACAACTGCAGCACCAACTACAACAACAACTGCTGCAACAACTACAACAACCACTGCTGCACCAACTACAACAACTACTGCTGCTCCAACCACAACAACTACTGCTGCTCCAACCACAACAACTGCAGCACCAACTACAACAACTGCTGCAACAACTACAACAGCAACTGCTGCACCAACTACAATAACAACTGCTGCTCCAACCACACCAACAACCATTGCTGCATCAACCACAACAACCACCGCTGCACCAACTACAACAACTACTGCTGCTCCAGCCAGAACAACTGCAGCACCAACTACAACAACAACTGCTGCAACAACTACAACAACTACTGCTGCTCCAACTACAACTGCTTCACCAACTACAACAACTACTGCTGCTCCAACCACGACAACTGCAGCACCAACTACTACAACAACTGCTGCAACAGCTACAACAACTACTGCTGCTCCAACTACAACCACTGCTGCCCCAACTACAACAACTGCTGCTCTAACCACAACAACAACTGCAGCACCAACTACAACAACAACTGCTGCTCCAACCACAACAACAACTGTTTCACCAACTACAACAACAACTGGTGCTCCAACCACAACAACAACCACAGCTGCACCAACTACAACTGCTTCACCCACTACAACAACTACTGCTGCTCCAACCATGAGAACAGCAGCACCAACTACAACAACAATTGCTGCACTAATTACAACAACTACTGCTGCACCAACTACAACAACAACTGGTGCTCCAACCGCGACAACAACTGCTGCCCCAACCACAACAACAACAACTGCTGCACCAACTACAACAATAACTGCTGCACCAACCACAACAACAACTACCGCTGCACCAACTACAACAAATACTGCTGCTCCAACCACAACAACTGCAGCACCAACTATAACAACAGTTACTGCAACAACTACAACAACTGCTTCACCAACTACAACAACTACTGCTGCTCCAACCACGACAACTGCAGCACCAACTACAACAACAATTGCTGCAACAGCTACAACTACTGCTGCTCCAACAACAACCACTGCTGCCCCAACTACAACAACTGCTGCTCCAACCACAGCAACATCCACTGCTGTACCAACTACAACAACTGCTGCACCAACTACACCAACTACTGCTGCACCACCTACAACAACAACTCCTGTTCCAACCACAACAACCACTGCTGCACCAACTACAACAACAACTGCAGCACCAATTATAACAACCACTGCTGCACCAACCACAACAACAACTGCTGCACCAACCACAAGAACTGCTGTACCAACCACGACAACAACCACCGCTGCACCAACTACAACAACTACTGCTGCTCCAACCACGACAACTGCAGCACCAACTACAACAACAACTGCTGCAACAGCTACAACTACTGCTGCTACAACCACAACCACTGCTGCCCCAACTACAACCACTGCTGCCCCAACTACAACAACTGCAGCACCAACTACAACAACAAGTGTTGCTCCAACCACAACAACTGCTTCACCAACTACAACAACTACTGCTGCTCCAACCACGACAACTGCTGCACCAACTGCAACAACAACTGCTGCTCCAACTACAATAACAACAACTGCAGCACCAACCACAACAACATCAACTGGTGCTCCAACCACAACAACAACTGCTTCACCAACTACAACAACTACTGCTGCTCCAACCACGTCAACTGCAGCACAAACTACAACAACAACTGCTGCAACAACTACAACAACTACTGCTGCTCCAACCACAACCACTGCTGCACCAACTACAAAAACTATTGCTGCACCAACTACTACAACAAGTGCTGCTCCAACCACAACAACAACTGCTGCACCAACTACAACAACCACTGGTGCCCCAACCACAACAAATGCTGAACCAACTTCAACAAATGCTGAACCAACTTCAACAACAACTGCAGCACCAACTACAACAACCACAACTGCTGCTACAACCGCAACCACTGCTGCACCACCTACCACAACTGTTGCTCTAACAACAACAACTGCAGAACCAACTACAACAACTGCTGCTCCAACCACAACAACAGCAGCACCAACTACAACAACCACAACTGCTGCTACAACCGCAACCACTGCTGCACCAACTACAACAACTGTTGCACAAATTATAACAACTACTGCTGCACCATCCACAACAACAACCACTGCTGCACCAACTACAACAACAACTGCTGCCCCAACCACGACAACAACAACTGCTGCACCAACTACAATAACGACTGCTCCTCCAACCACAACAACATCCACTGCTGTACCAACTACAACTGCTGCACCAACTCCACCAACTACTGCTGCACCAACTACAACAACAACCACCACTGCACCAACTACAACAGCAACTGCTGCACCACCTACAACAACAACTGGTGTTCCAACCACAACAACCACTGCTGCACCAATTATAACAACTGCTGCTGCACCAACTACAACTACTGCTACACCAACCACAACAACAACCACCATTGCACCAACTACAACTACTGGTCCCCCAACCACAACAACAACCACCGCTGCACCAACTACAACAACCACTGCTGCACCAACTACAACCACAACAACTGCTGCACCAACTACAACAAGAACAACTCCTGCTCCAACTACAACAACAACCACTGCTGCGCCAACCACAACAACAACAGCTACAACAACCAGTGATGCCAGCTCTGTCAGGCTCAATATGATGCATCTGCTTATTGCGCCCCTAATCTTTTTTCTTTATTAGAAGTCAAAACTGCATTCAGGTGGAAAAATATTATCTTTCCCAGATATATGTGACTGACTTTGTATCTATAATTTATATTCCTCTGGATGTATTTTTCTCAGTTATTTATGTATTTCAGTGAACCAAATGTTATGTTGCCAATTGACCTTTGGCTAAGCCCCGCCCCCCTTAGTTACTGTTGCTACGTCCGACATTCTCTTCTGGGCTCGGGTTTTCTGGTTATCTATAAGGCTCTGGTATCAATATCAAGGAGCAACACTGTTCATGCAAAGCTGGGTACGTCTCTATTCACTTCTATAATCGTTATTACGATGCAAATGGACTAACGTTACGCACGTATAACGTTGTATTTCTTCAGCGTGTGCTAGCGTATCAACAACTATGCAACTTAAGCTGTAACGGTGATGTTTTGGTTAGCTCCACAGGGTTTTGCGTGCACATCATTGGGCTTATCCATACCCTGGATGCTGGATATATACCGACAGTATAGCCTGCCGAGACCGAAAATATGAGACGCCTGCGTTAAAGTCAGTGGAGCGCTGTGGAAAAAGTGTCGGACCCCTGTGGGAGCTCTCTTGGCTGTGATTGGTCAATCTACATTCTAGGGCGGGGCTTAGCCAAAGGTCAATTAAGGGCATTTCTGTTTTTCTGCAATATGTCCAATGATCATGGTGTAGTGAAAAAGTGAATAATATGAATTTCTGAAAGCTGTGGAAGACTGGTGAAAGGAAATATTATCTGGTTATATCTGATCTTTGTTTCACACATATACAATCCTGAGAATGACAGTTAATGTATAGGGACTGTCTCACATATTCACAGTAGGATGTAAATACAGTTATAGTAATATAATTTATTAAATACAGTGTACAATACATTACAATCTAAAATTCAAACATGCCAACATGGTTACAGTAGTGACAGTTTTTGCAACAGGTCTGATGATGCTTTTTGTAACTATAGAAATATGGATTACATAGTCTACAGCTCAATTCACTGTGACAATGTTGTATTTGTTGTATAAGTAGTTGAACATATTTATTGTACTGAGTATGCATGTTATACAATGCAAAGTTACCCATTCTGGAACAATAAAATCTACAATCTCTTCAGCAACTACAGTTTCATGCATGTCATTTATACACCCCAAACATTCATTCATTCATTCATTCATTCATCTTCTGTAACTGCTTGTCTTGTGAAGGGTAGTGGGGGATGCTGGGGCCTATCCCAGCTGTCATTGGGAGAGAGGCGGGGTCCACCCTGGACAGGTCACCAGTCTATCGCAGGGCTAACATAGAGAGACAGACAACCATTCACACTCACACCTACGGCCAATTTAGAATCACTAATGAACCTAACCAGCATGTCTTTGGACGGTGGGAGGAAGCTGGAGTACCTGGAGAGAACCCACGCAGACACAGGGAGAACATGACAACTCCACACAGAAAGGCCCCAGTCGGCTCATGGATTCACCCCTAACATTAATGGACAAAAGAAATATGACAGTCTGTGAAGGTTTAATTGTTGATCAAACACATCAACACTCTATAACATAAAATAAAATAAACTGCAGTAAAAAAATAAAAAAATATTTAATGAAATAACCCGAGAAATAAAACCAGAGTTACCGTTTAGGTTTTGTGCAACTGTTTAGAAAGTTCCACAGTATGAATAATAAATAGGTGCTATGTTCAAACAATACACAACAGAGCAATATAATATAAAGACGTGCACAAAAACATATGCAAAAGTTGCAGGATGGCTTTAAGTCGAAGTCAGTCTCTATTACTGTACAGTACCAGCGAAACATGTACAAGATTCAAGATTCAAGATTTCTTTATTGTCAATTTCTCAATACGTTTGCAACATACAGAAAAATCAAAAAAAACATTTCTCTCTCTTTCTCACATAATAATAAATAAAATAAAGAGTTCATTTTTTATTTTCTAGACAGAGCACGAGGAAAGAGTGCCAGTCAGGGCTACAAATGATTACTATTGTTTTATTTTTTTCATTGTGTGCAGCAGCACCTTGTCCAGCAAGTGGCGCCCTAGGCCACCAATGATATGGTCTATGCCAAGAGCTGACTGTGCCTGTATGGTTTATGTTCATGTTTTTTATTTATTAAATTTCCTATATCTGTCTCCCTGTCATTGTATTACATACTTTAAGTCCTGTTTGGTGGCAACAAGCGCAAACAGTGTAAATATAGCATGTGTGTTCTTGAACATTACTTTCTAGAGATAAAAACTGTGTCAGTCTGTTGGCAGTCATCAGTTTTTTTGACCATGAATTAGCTGAAGCAAGGATGTTCTTTGGTTGACAGGACATGAGGAAAAATGGATGGAGGATTGAGAGGGGTTGAGAAAACAGAAGAAGTTGAACCACTTATAGACCTTTAATCTAAATTTTAAAACAACATTTGAAGTTTGTGGAAATTAAGGTGCCAGATGTTAATGTGTTATTTCAGTTTTTATTACATATGCAGTACATGAATAACTGTTTTCTTCCACTTAGTTAATTGTCAAAAGAAATGAAATATCAAGTTTTCATAGCACATACTTTCAGTAATTTCATCTGCAGAGTTCGACACATCAAATGCTTATGTAAAACATTTGCACACACAGAGAGGAATCAACAGATTTTCACCATCTTTTAAAACAAGGTCCTCACACTGAGTGCATGCTTTCTAATATAACAGTCCAGCTCTTAATCCTCCTTCTAATTTTCAACTGATGTTGAAACGGCGTCAGAAAGGTGGTGATGATCACTGGCTGTTGCTTAAAAATTCAAACCTGCTGGTCAGTATCAGATTCTTCCTGTACCGGTGTCCTCCAGCTTCCTCCCTCATTCCAAAGCCCAACTCATCAGTGTTTATTTGTGTTTCTTAATTGCTAGTAGTTATGCATGAGAGTGTCAACAGTCTCTAATAAACTGGTGACTATCCAGGGTGTGATGCGTCTCTCTGGAACTAACAATGACTATTGACATTTATAGAACTTTCACTTTCGGTAATGTCACAATGTCACAAAGATATCGGCGTAGCTGATCGACATTCCAGTCGGTGAACAATGAATAGCACATGGGTGTGATAATTCCAGAGAAAGGCACATAGTTATGGATATTTTCACCCTGACAAAGAAATATGTCACGCACATCATGATGAGTGGTTTTTCATCAATGGCAACATCAAGTAAATAAGAGATGAATATGAAACTGTGGTCAAAAATTCAATGACTGATTTGAATTGACACTGATGATTATAAAAGTCAATAGTCTATAAATATCCAGCAAAGGTTCAAAAAAAGGCAACTGGACTTGTAGAGTTTTTTGAGAAGACGTTTCACCACTCATCCGAGTAGCTTCTTCAGTTCTAGGGGACTGGTGGGAAGTCTGAGGTTTAAATAGGAACTCCTGAAAAAACTTGCTTGTTATGCTAATAACCAGAAACTGGTGCAGCTAATTTCCATTAACGACTGGGTACTTACCTGTTGTTGTCCCTGTCCTCTTCCCTATGAATGGTGCTCTAACGACTCTTGTCCGTCAGAGGCTCCAGTGTCAAGGTGTGAATGAGGTTGAAACTTCTTGGGGACAGAAGTTAAAACTGTATTGTAAATAGATGGCAAATTAAATCTCAGTCCACCTCCTCTGTTTAGTGAAGGTTTTTCCAGTCTATTTACTAGGGGACTTCTCTAAAACTCTACAAGTCCAGTTGCCTTTTTTTGAACCTTTGTTGGATATACCATGACCTGGATGACTGAGAACCTTCACAAACAAATAGTCTATAATAGCAAAAACAGGAAAAACCAGAAAGATATTGATCTCACACCAGTTTTGTTGAATGAAATATATTTATTTTGGGGCGATACAGTGGTGTGGTGGTTAGCACTGATGCCTCACAGCCACAAGGTTCTAGGTTCTAATCCATGCGCCGACTGGTTCCTTTCTGTGTGGAGTTTGCATGTTCTCCCTGTGTCTGCATGGGTTCTCTCCAGGTACTCCTGTTTCCTCCCACCGTCCAAAGACATGCTGGTTAGGTTCATTGGTGATTCTAAATTGGTGATTCAACCAAGCTGAATAAGTTGTTATTCCTGCTTCCCAACATGAAATACCATGTTAATTAAAAATACAGATAATAATTATATGGCAACATTAATGACTGGATTAAGAAGGGGTGTGCCAAGGTGTGCTAGGTTGTTATGGATGTCAATCTGAACAATCAAACTTAAAAAATGGGATCACACCTAAGTCTCTGGGGGTTATACGCAGGCATCAGACGTACATCTATTCACTAGTCTAGTATATAAAGACCAGTGATACTGATCTGCTGCAGATTCCCCATCAAGGAAAACTAATCAACAGCACTTACTTGTTCTCCATCATGAAGCTGATCCTTTCTCTGACTCTCCTCTGGACACTCTCCAGCACAGGTAATTCTACTTATTCTTACCACGCTGCTACTATACTTGCTGAAAATAGTGTTTTACTCTAATACAACACTTTTATCCAATACAAGCTAAAAATAAAAAATATTTTACACAAGAACAAAATACTTTCTGCCCATGGACTTTTGATTTGACATTTGTGAAGTAGGAATCATTTCACTGACTGTTTTCTCTCCTGACTGCAGCCGCAGCTCTTCAGTGTCAAACCTGTGCAGGTCGGGCATGTTCAAGCACAGCACTCAGAAAATGTAAAGCAGAGACGATGTGTATAACAGCCTCCATTTCAGGTAGGATTTTATCTCTTGTGTCACCTTTTTTATTTTCTGTGAAATAAAGTTCATGTTCTGTGAAGTTAAACCAGTTAACATTCTGGGCTTTTTCTCTGTAGCAACTTCACCTGAAAATGCAGTACAGCAAATCTTCCAAGCGTGTGCTTCGTCCTCCCTGTGTCCAGCCACAGGATCTCAGACATTTTCAGTCAACTTGGGTACTTCAAGTGCACTTGCATCTGCTTCGTGCTGCAACACAGATAACTGCAATAATCAAACTCTACCTTGTAAGTACAGATGGATCAGATGCTTATTCAAGAGCAGTTAATTATCATACATAAGAAATCATCTTTCATATCGTATCATTGAAATCTTAATCCTTCATTGTTTTTCCTGTTCTGTTGTTTCAGTCCCGACTACTCTGGCGAATAACAGCCTCCAGTGTAATTCTTGTACAACCTCTCAATGCACAACCCCATTACAATGTAGAGGAACGGAGGACAGGTGCTTTCAGGCAACTCGTAAGTCTTCACTTTAAATACTGTAGATTAACCAAATGAAAATCTGCATTACAAACAAGCTACTTCTTTCAAAAGCTGGAAACAGGGAGCAGAGTAAGGAAGTACAATTTGAGATTCAAGATTTTGAGATCTATTCACAATTTATTCTGCTCCTGTTAATTTTCCAGCTTTTATATTCAACACAGTAAAATGCAGTGTGACGTTAAGAAATTCATCAAAACATTTGATAAGCTGAAAGTAGTTTTAAAGATTTTAGCCTTTTAATTATTCAACTACAAATCAGTAACCAATCATTTTTCTGTTAATCAAATAAAGACAGATCTACATCAACAGGAAAACAAACATCTTTTATCATGTCAGTGTGGCTACTTTTATAATACAGTAACTATAAAAGATAGTTGAAAGCAGAGATTTGCTCTTCTCTTTAACTGAAGCCTGGTTTGACCACTGTCAAAATCCAGCTTCACTGCTGGCTCTGGATGGTAGTGGTCATTAGTCACCAACCACTGAATGTATCACCACACCCCAAAACAACCTGCAGTGAGATGTGATGTTTAACTGCTATATTTCAATAAAAGATAGAAATCTTTAAGATACCGTACATTTCCTGGAATCTGTGAGTCTAAAGCAACAAACTTTAAATATTCCACAGTGACGAGTCGCAAAACCACTACTCCTGCTTTTGGCTGTGCATCTGAAAACATCTGTGCAGCTGCTGCTACCCTGGCTTCAATACCTTTCATGGAAACTGTTGGAACCATCAGCAGTGGACCAACCTGTTGTGGAAGCAGTTTGTGTAATACTGTCACAACAACTGCTGCACCAACTACCACAACTGCTGCACCAACTACTACAACTACTGCACCAACAACTACAACTACTGCACCAACTACTACAACTCCTGCTGCACCAACGACTACAACTACTGCACCAACTACTACAACTCCTGCTGCACCCACTAGTACAACTACTGCTGCACCAACAACTACAACTATTGCACCAACTACAACAACTACTGCAGAACCAACTACTGCAACTACTACACCAATTACTACAACTACTGCTGCACTAACTACTACAACTACTGCACCAACTACTACAACTACTGCACCACCCACTACAATCAGTGCACCAACTATTACAACTACTGCACCAACTACTACAACTACAGCTCCACCAACTACAACAACCACATCTGCAACAACTACTACAACAACTGCTGCACCAACTACAACTGCTGCACCAACTACAAATACTGCTGCACCCACTACTACAACTACTGCACCAACTACTACAACTCTTGCTACACCCACTACTACAAATACTGCTGCAACAACTACTACAACGACTGCACCTATTACAACAACTACTGCAGAACCAACTACTGCACCAAGTACTACAACTACTGCTGCACCAACTACAACAACTACTGCACAAACTAATACAACCACTGTACCAACTACAACAACTACTGCTGCACCAACTACTACAACTACTGCACCAACTACAACTACTGCAGCACCAACTACAACTACTGCACCAACTACAACAACTACTGCAGCACAAACTACTACAATGACTGCACAAACTACTACAACCACTGTACCAACTACTAGAACTACTGCTGCACTAACTACTACAACTTCTGGTGCACCAGCTACTACAACTACTGCACCAACTACAACAACTACTGCTGCACCAACTACAACAACTACTACACCAACAACAACTACTGCTGCACCAACTACAACAACTACTACACCAACAACAACTACTGCTGCACCAACTACTATAGCTACAGCACCGACTACCACACCTACTGCTGCACCAACTACAACTACTGCTGCACCAACTACTACAACTACTGCACCAACTACTACAACTCCTGCTGCACCAGCTACGACAACTACTGCACCAACTACAACTACTGCTGCACCAACAACTGCAACCACTGCACCAACTACTACAACTACTGCACCAACCACAAATACTGCTGCACCCACTACTACAACTACTGCACCAACTACTACAACTCCTGCTACACCCACGACTACAACTACTGCTGCACCAACTACTACAACTACTGCACCTACTACAACAACTACTGCAGAACCAACTACTACAACTACTGCACAAACTACTACAACTACTGCTGCACCAACTACAACAACTACTGCACAAACTATTACAACCACTGTACCAACTACAACAACTACTGCTCCACCAACTACTACAACTATTGCACCAACTACAACAACTACTGAAGCACCAACTACTACAACTACTGCACTAACTACAACAACTACTGCAGCACCAATTACTACAACCACTGTACCAACTACTAAAACTACTGCACCAACTACAACACCTACTGCTGCACCAACTACTACAAGGACTGCACAAACTACTACAACCACTGTACCAACTACTAGAACTACTGCTGCACTAACTACTACAACTACTGCACCAACTACTACAACCACTGCACCAACTACTACAACTACTGCTGCACCAGCTCCGACAACTACTGCACCAACTACAACAACTTCTGGTGCACCAGCTACTACAACTGCTGCACCAACTACTACAACTACTACACCTACAACAACTACTGCTGCACCAACTACTACAACTACTGCACCGACTACTACAACCACTGGTGCACCAACTACTACAACTACTGCACCAACTACCACACCTACTGCTGCACCAACTACAACTACTGCTGCACCAACTACTACAACTACTTCACCAACTACTACAACTCCTGCTGCACCAACTACTACAACTACCGCACCAACTACAACTACTGCTGCACCAACTACTACAACTGCTGCACCAACTACAAAAATAACTGCTGCAACAACTACTACAACTACTGCACCAACAACTGCAACCACTGCACCAACTACTACAACTACTGCACCAACTACAAATACTGCTGCACCCACTACTACAACTACTGCACCAACTACTACAACTCCTGCTACACCCACTACTACAACTACTGCTGCACCAACTACAACAACAACTGCTGGACCAACTGCAACAACTACTGTTGCATCAACTACAACAACAACCACCGCTGCACCAACTACAACAACTACTGCTGCACTAACCACAACAACAACAACCACAGCTGCACCAACTACGAGAACAACTGCCGTTTCAACCACAACAAGAACAACTGCTGCACCATTCACAACAACAGCTGCACCAAGTCCAACAACAACTGCTGCTCCAACCGTAACATCAACCACAGTTGCGCCAACGACAATAACAAACAGTGCTGCTCCAACCGCAACAACAAGCGATGTACCAACCGCAAGTACAACAACTGCTGCGCTGCCCGCAACAACAACTCCTGCCCCAACAACAACAACAACTAATGCTGCACCAACTGCAACTGCAACAACTGCTGTCCCAACTGCAACCACAACAACTCCTGCCCCAACCGCAACAGCAACAACTGCTGCCCTAACCGCAACAACAGCTGCTGCGCCAACCGCAACAACAACAACTGCTATGCCAACCGCAACTACAACAACTGCTGTCCCAACCGCAACTACAACTGCTGCCCCAACCGCAACAACAACTGCTGCCCCAACCTCAACAACAACAACAACTGCTACACCAACCACAACAACAACTGTTGTCCCATCCTTAACAACAACAACTGCTGCCCCAACCGCAACAACAACCACTGCTGCACCAACCTCAACAACAACCACTGTTGTCCCAACCGTAACAACAACAACTGCTTCCCCAACCCCAACAACAACCACTACTGTCCCAACCGCAACAACAACTGCTACACCAACGGCAACAACAACTGCTGCGCCAACCACAACTATAATGGCTGTGCCAACCGCAACAACAACAACTGCTGCGCCAACCGCAACAACAACCACTTCTGCCCCAACGGCAACAACAACAACTGCTGCCCCAACCGCAACAACAACCAATGCTGCCCCAACCCCAACAACAACCAATGCTGCACCAATTGCAACAGCAACAACTGCTACGCCAAACGCAATAATAACCACTGCTGCACCAATTGCAACAGCAACAACTGCTGCACCAACCTCAACAACCACCACTGTTGTCCCAACCGTAACAACAACAACTGCTTCCCCAACCCCAACAACAACCACTACTGCCCCAACCGCAACAACAACTGCTACACCAATGGCAACAACAACTGCTGCCCCAACCACAACAACAACAACTGCTGCCCCAACCGCAACAACAACCAATGCTGCACCAATTGCAACAGCAACAACTGCTGCACCAACCGCAACCACAACTACTGCTGCCCCAATTGCAACAACAACTACTGCTGCGCCAACCGCAACAACAACAACTGCTGCAACTACTGTAACAACGACAAATGCTGTGGCAACCGCAACAACAACCACTGCTGGCCCAACCGTAACAACAACAACAGCTGCGCCAACCGCAACAACAACAACTGCTACACCGACCTCAACAACAACCACTGCTGGCCCAACAACAACAACTGCTACTCCAAACGCAACAACAACAACTGCTGCACCAACCGTTACAACTGTTGTCCCAACTATAACAACAAGAACTGCTGCCCCAACCGCAACAACTGCTGCCCCAACCGCAACGACAACTGCTGCGCCAACCGCATCAACAACAACTGCTGCCCCAACCGCAACAACAACTGTTGTCCCAACCATAACAACAACAACTGGTGCCCCAACCACAACAACAACAACTGCTCCGCCCACCGTAACAACAACTGTTGTCCCCACCACATCAACAACAACTGCTGCCCCAACCGCAACAACAACTGTTGTCCCAACCATAACAACAACAACTGGTGCCCCAACCGCAACAACAACAACTTCTCCGCCAACCGTAACAACTGTTGTCCCCACCACAACAACAACCACTGCTTCCCCAACTGCAACAACAACAACAATTGCTGCCCCAACCGCAGAAATAACAACTGCTGCACCAACCGCAACCACAACTACTGCTGCCCCAACTGCAACAACAACTGGTACCCCAACCGCAACAACAACAACTGCTACACCAACCACAACAACAACAACTGCTGCCCCAACCGCAACAACAACTGTTGTCCCATACTTAACAACAACTGTTGTCCCATTCTTAACAACAACTGCTACACCATCCGCAACAACAACTGCTGCGCCAACCGTAACAACAACCACTGCTGACCCAACCGCATCAACAACAACAACTGCTACACCAACCGCAACAACAACAACTGCTGCACCAACCGCATCAACAACCACTGCTGCCCCAACCGCAACAACAACAAAAACTGCTACACCAACCGCAACAACAACAACTGCTGCGCCAACCGCAACTGCAACCACTGTTGCCCCAACCGCAGAAATAACAACTGCTGGACCAACTGCAACCACAACTACTTCTGCCCCAACTGCAACAACAACCACTGCTGCCCCAACTGCAACAACAAGTACTGCACCAACTACAACAACAACAACTGCTACACCTACCACAACAATAACAACTGCTGCCCCAACCGCAACAACAACTGTTGTCCCATACTTAACAACAACTGCTGCCCCAACCGCAACAACAACTGCTGCGCCAACCGCAACTGCAACCACTGTTGCCCCAACCGCAGAAATAACAACTGCTGGACCAACTGCAACCACAACTACTTCTGCCCCAACTGCAACAACAACCACTGCTGCCCCAACTGCAACAACAACTACTGCACCAACTACAACAACAACAACTGCTACACCTACCACAACAATAACAACTGCTGCCCCAACCGCAACAACAACTGTTGTCCCATACTTAACAACAACTGCTGCCCCAACCGCAACAACAACTGTTGTCCCATCCTTAACAACAACTGCTACACCAACCGCAACAACAACTGCTGCCCCAACCGCAACAACAACTGTTGTCCCAACCATAACAACAACAACTGGTGCCCCAACCGCAACAACAACTGCTCCGCCAACCGTAACAACAACTGTTGTCCCAACCGCAACAACAACCACTGCTGACCCAACCGCAACAACAACAACAATTGCTGCCCCAACCGCAACAACTGCTGCACCCACCGCATCAACAACAACAACTGCTACACCAACCGCAACAACAACAACTGCTGCACCAACCGCATCAACAACAACTGCTGCCCCAACTGCAACAACTGTTATCCCAACCGTAACAACAACAACAATTGCTGCCCCAACCGCAACAACTGCTGCACCCACCGCATCAACAACAACAACTGCTACACCAACCGCAACAACAACAACTGCTGCACCAACCGCAACAATAACCACTGCTGCCCTAACCCCAACAACAACAAAAACTGCTACACCAACCGCAACAACAATAACTGCTGCGCCAACCGCAAATACAACCACTGTTGCCCCAACCGCAGAAATAACAACTGCTGCACCAACCGCAACCACAACTACTGCTGCCCCAACTGCAACAACAACCACTGCTGCCCCAATTGCATCAACAACTGGTACCCCAAATGCAACAAGAACTGCTGCGCCAACCGCACCTACAACCACTGCTGAGCCAACCGCAACAACAACAACTGCTACACCAACCGCAACAATAACAACTGCTGCACCAACCGCAGCTACAACCACTGTTGCCCCAACTACAACAACAACTACTGCACCAACTACAACACCAACAACTGCTACACCAACCACAACAACAACTGCTGCCCCAACCGCAACAACAACTGTTGTCCCATACTTAACAACAACTGCTGCCCCAACCGCAACAACTGTTGTCCCATCCTTAACAACAACTGCTACACCAACCGCAACAACTGCTGCACCAACCGCAACAACAACTGCTGCCCCAACTGTAACAACAACAACTCCTGCCCCATCCGCAACAACAACAACTGCTACACCAACCGCAACAACAACAACTGCTGCACCAACCGCATCAACAACCACTGCTGCCCCAACCGCAACAACAACAAAAACTGCTACACCAACCGCAACAACAACAACTGCTGCGCCAACCGCAACTGCAACCACTGTTGCCCCAACCGCAGAAATAACAACTGCTGGACCAACTGCAACCACAACTACTTCTGCCCCAACTGCAACAACAACCACTGCTGCCCCAACTGCAACAACAAGTACTGCACCAACTACAACAACAACAACTGCTACACCTACCACAACAATAACAACTGCTGCCCCAACCGCAACAACAACTGTTGTCCCATACTTAACAACAACTGCTGCCCCAACCGCAACAACAACTGCTGCGCCAACCGCAACTGCAACCACTGTTGCCCCAACCGCAGAAATAACAACTGCTGGACCAACTGCAACCACAACTACTTCTGCCCCAACTGCAACAACAACCACTGCTGCCCCAACTGCAACAACAACTACTGCACCAACTACAACAACAACAACTGCTACACCTACCACAACAATAACAACTGCTGCCCCAACCGCAACAACAACTGTTGTCCCATACTTAACAACAACTGCTGCCCCAACCGCAACAACAACTGTTGTCCCATCCTTAACAACAACTGCTACACCAACCGCAACAACAACTGCTGCCCCAACCGCAACAACAACTGTTGTCCCAACCATAACAACAACAACTGGTGCCCCAACCGCAACAACAACTGCTCCGCCAACCGTAACAACAACTGTTGTCCCAACCGCAACAACAACCACTGCTGACCCAACCGCAACAACAACAACAATTGCTGCCCCAACCGCAACAACTGCTGCACCCACCGCATCAACAACAACAACTGCTACACCAACCGCAACAACAACAACTGCTGCACCAACCGCATCAACAACAACTGCTGCCCCAACTGCAACAACTGTTATCCCAACCGTAACAACAACAACAATTGCTGCCCCAACCGCAACAACTGCTGCACCCACCGCATCAACAACAACAACTGCTACACCAACCGCAACAACAACAACTGCTGCACCAACCGCAACAATAACCACTGCTGCCCTAACCCCAACAACAACAAAAACTGCTACACCAACCGCAACAACAATAACTGCTGCGCCAACCGCAAATACAACCACTGTTGCCCCAACCGCAGAAATAACAACTGCTGCACCAACCGCAACCACAACTACTGCTGCCCCAACTGCAACAACAACCACTGCTGCCCCAATTGCATCAACAACTGGTACCCCAAATGCAACAAGAACTGCTGCGCCAACCGCACCTACAACCACTGCTGAGCCAACCGCAACAACAACAACTGCTACACCAACCGCAACAATAACAACTGCTGCACCAACCGCAGCTACAACCACTGTTGCCCCAACTACAACAACAACTACTGCACCAACTACAACACCAACAACTGCTACACCAACCACAACAACAACTGCTGCCCCAACCGCAACAACAACTGTTGTCCCATACTTAACAACAACTGCTGCCCCAACCGCAACAACTGTTGTCCCATCCTTAACAACAACTGCTGCCCCAACCGCAACAACTGTTGTCCCATCCTTAACAACAACTGCTACACCAACCGCAACAACTGCTGCACCAACCGCAACAACAACTGCTGCCCCAACTGTAACAACAACAACTCCTGCCCCATCCGCAACAACAACAACTGCTACACAAACCGCAACAACAACTGCTGCGCTAACCGCAACTACAACCACTGTTTCCCCAACCGTAGCAACAACAACTGCTGCGCCAACCGCAACAACAACCACTGCTGCCCCAACCGCAACAACAACAACAATTGCTGCCCCAACCGCAACAACTGCTGCACCCACCGCATCAACAACAACAACTGCTACACCAACCGCAAAAACAACAACTGCTGCACCAACCGCATCAACAACAACTGCTGCCCCAACTGCAACAACTGTTATCCCAACCGTAACAACAACAACAATTGCTGCCCCAACCGCAACAACTGCTGCACCCACCGCATCAACAACAACAACTGCTACACCAACCGCAACAACAACAACTGCTGCACCAACCGCAACAATAACCACTGCTGCCCCAACCCCAACAACAACAAAAACTGCTACACCAACCGCAACAACAATAACTGCTGCGCCAACCGCAAATACAACCACTGTTGCCCCAACCGCAGAAATAACAACTGCTGCACCAACCGCAACCACAACTACTGCTGCCCCAACTGCAACAACAACCACTGCTGCCCCAATTGCATCAACAACTGGTACCCCAAATGCAACAAGAACTGCTGCGCCAACCGCACCTACAACCACTGCTGAGCCAACCGCAACAACAACAACTGCTACACCAACCGCAACAATAACAACTGCTGCACCAACCGCAGCTACAACCACTGTTGCCCCAACTGCAACAACAACTACTGCACCAACTACAACACCAACAACTGCTACACCAACCACAACAACAACTGCTGCCCCAACCGCAACAACAACTGTTGTCCCATACTTAACAACTGCTGCCCCAACCGCAACAACTGTTGTCCCATCCTTAACAACAACTGCTACACCAACCGCAACAACTGCTGCACCAACCGCAACAACAACTGCTGCCCCAACTGTAACAACAACAACTCCTGCCCCATCCGCAACAACAACAACTGCTACACAAACCGCAACAACAACTGCTGCGCTAACCGCAACTACAACCACTGTTTCCCCAACCGTAGCAACAACAACTGCTGCGCCAACCGCAACTACAACCACTGCTGCGCCAACCACAACATCAACTACAACCAGTGATTCCAGCTCTGTCAGACTCAACATGATGCATCTGCTCATTGCGCCCCTAATCTTTTTTCTTCATTAGAACTCAAAACCATCTTCAGGGGGAAAGAATTCCTGGAGTCTTTCCCTTTGATTCTCTTTCCACATATATGTAACTGACTTTGTATCTATAATTTTTTCATATTCTTCTGGATTTTTTTTTCTCAGTTATTTATTTATTTCAGTGAACCAAATGTTATTTTGCCAAATAAGGGCATTTCTGTTTTTCTGTAATATGTCCAATGATAATGGCATAGCGAAAGTATGAATAATATTAATTCCTAAAAGCTATTGAAGACAAGGTGAAAGGAAATATTATTTCGTTATATCTGATCATTGTTTCAAGCATATACAATCCTAAGAATGACAGTAAAGCTATAGGGACTGTCTCACATATTCACAGTAGGATGTAAATACAGTTATAGTAATATAATTTATTAAATACACTGTACAATACATTAAAATCTAAAATTCAAACATGCCAACATGGTTACAGTAGTGACAGTTTTTGCAACAAGTCTGATGATGCTGTCTGTAACTATAGAAATATGGATTACATAGTCTACAGCTCAATTCATTGTGACAATGTTGTATTTATTGTATAAGTAGTTGGACATATTTATTGTACTGAGTATGCATGTTATACATAGGGTGACCAGATGTCCCGTTTTGTGCGGGACAGTCACGCATTTTCATTACTTTTCACACGTCCCGCAAATTGAGACGTTGTCCCGCATTGTTATTGACAATCAGACTCCAGTTTTGAAATGCGTGTTTTATAATCTGGCATTTATCAAATAGCTGTTTGGAGAAAGCAGTGAGCTTTCTGTCATCAGTGGTCGGGGCCGGCTGTTTGATCATGTCAATCAAACTGGAACGCGGACGCAGGTTAAGGGCGCGCCCACCAACAATAAACAATGCAAATCCGATCACAACGGCATCCAGCGCGAGACATGGAGGGAAGCATAACCCGTACGACTAAGAAGAGGAAATGCAGCTATAATAAAGACTGGGAACTATCTATCCCTGGGTGAAACCAGTGCAAGGCGAGTCTGGTAAAGTTTGCTGTGAAGTTTGCTTGAGTCATTTTTCCGTTTCACACGGAGGTGAATACGACGTGAAACGACACAGACGATGCGAGACAAAACGTGTTGCTCAACTTGTGAACTTGGGAAAGTTGCATTTAAATAAGTTTATATATATATAGCCTATATTATAAAATATTTATGTTTTTATTTGCAGGCTGTTATGTGCTAATGAATCAATCAGATGGCAAAGCATAGTAATGTAGCAAAGGGGCAGAAATGTTTATTTTTTCTGTTAGTTCTTTTAGGGTACCTTGATGCAATGGTATCTCACATTGTCCCACATTGTCCCACACAAACGTAGCCTTTGTCCCACATCTGGTGAATTGGGATCTGGTCACCCTAGTTATACAATGCAAAGCTACCCATTCTGGAACAATAAAATCTACAATCTCTTCAGCAACTACAGTTTCATGCATGTCATTTATACACCCCAAACATTCATTCATTCATCTTCTGTAACCGCTTGTTCCTGTGAAGGGTCTCGGGGTCTCCTGGAGCCTATCCCAGCTGCCATCGGGCGAGAGGCGGGGTACACCCTGGACAGGTCTCCAGTGTTATCACAGGGCTAACACAGAGAGACAGACAACCATTCACACTCCAATGAACCTAACCAGCATGTCTTTGGACGGTGGGATAAAGCCGGAGTGTCTGGAGAGAACCCACGCAGACACAGAGAGAACATGCAAACTCCATACAGAAAGGCCCAGTCGGCTCATGGATTCACCCCAAACATTAATGGACAAAAGCAATATGACAGTCTGTAAAGGTTTAATTGTTGATCAAACACACCAACACCCTATAACATACATAAAATGCTGCGCCAACAATAAAATACAATAAATTGCTGTAAAAAAAAAAAAATTACTATTCAGGTTTTGTGCAAATGTTTAGAAAGTTCCACAGTATGAATAATAAAAAGGTGTTGTTGTTCAAACAAAACAGAGCAATATAATAAAAAGATGTGCAATAAAACATATGCAAAAGTTGCAGTGTGGCTTTAACTCAAAGTCAGTCTCTATTACTGTACAGTACCAGCAATACATGTTAGACAATACGACATACCTCCAGACTCAGACCTTTTTCCTGCGCTTTCTGAAAGGACGACCTTTTCATGATGACAACATCAATATGACAAATGACTTGTTGTTGATGTTTGTCAATAGCAACCGCTGCCTGAGATGCCCAAATCAAATCAGTCAATCAAATAATGAGAAACAGCGGGGATGTGGAGGTGTTGTTGTCGTTTATTTTTTCTGTATTTGTTCATTTTTTATTTTCTAGACAGAGCATGAGGAAAGAGTGCCAGTCAGGGCTACAAATGATTACTATTGTTTTATTTTATTTATTGTGTGCAGCAGCACCTCGTCCAGCAAGTGGCGTCCTAGGCCAGCAATTATATATCCTATGCCAAGAGCTGACTGTGCATGTATGGTTTTTGTTCATATTCTTTATTTATTAAATTTCCTATATCTGTCTCCCTGTCATTGTATTACATACTTTAAGTCCTCTTTGGTGGCAACAAGCGCAAACAGTGTAAAAATAGCATGTGTGTTCTTGAACATTACTTTCTAGAGATAAAAACTGTGTCAGTCTGTTGGCAGTTGATACCTTTCCCACTAACGGAAATTGAAGAGGAAATTGAAGCGCTTATAGACCTTTAAACTAAATTTTAAAACAACATTTGAAGTTTGTGGAAATTAAGGTGCCAGATGTTAATGTGGTATTTCAATTTCTATTTTTAGATTACTTATGCAGTTCATGAATAACTGTTTTCTTGTTTTCTTTCAGTAATTTCATCTGTAGAGTTCGACACATCAAATTGTATAGTTGCAAGAGTGGCAGCAACACTGTTTTAACAGGAATTAACATAAAAACATACATACAACCACAGAGTTGCATAACATGAAAATACTTATGTAAAACATTTGCACACACAGAGGCCTCAACAGATTTTCACCATCCTTTTAAAACAAGTTCCTCACACTGAGTGCATGCATTCTAATATAACAGTCCGGCTCTTAATCCTCCTTCTAATTTTCAACTGATGTTGAAACAGCGTCAGAAAGGTGGTGATGATTACTGGCTGTTGCCTAAAGAGTTAAATCTGCTGGTCAGTATCAGATTCTTCCTGCACTGTTGTCCTCTAGCTTCGTCCCACATTCCAAAGCCCAATGTGTTAGTGTTTGTGTTTCTTAATTGCTAGTAGGTATGCGAGTGTCAACAGTCTCTAATAAACTGGAGACTATCCAGGGTGTGATGCGTCTCTCTGGAATTGACTATGACCATAGACTTCTATAGACCTTTTGCTTTCGGTAATGTCACAAGACGCAGGTAAAGCGGTGCAGTACAAACATATTGGCATAACCGAACGACATTCCAGTTGGTAAACAATGAATAGCACATGGGTGTGATAATTCTTGCCTCCCTAGCAAAGAAATGTCACGCACATCATTTTTGCATCAATGGCAACATCAAGTAAATAAGAGATGAAATGAAACTGTGGTCAAAAATTCAAAAGTAAATGACTGATTTGAATTGACACTGATGATTAGAGAAGTTAATAGTCTATAAACGAAAAAACAAGAAAAACCAGAAGAAAGATGTTTTCACAACAGTTTTGTTGAATGAAATATATAAATTTTGGGGTGGCACAGTGGTGTGGTGGTTAGCACTGATGCCTCACAGCCACAAGGTTCTGGGTTCTAATCCATGGGCTGACTGGTTCCTTTCTGTGTGTAGTTTGCATGTTCTCCTTGTGTCTGCGTGGGTTCTCTCCAGGTACTCCAGCTTCCTCCCACCGTCCAAAGACATGCTGGTTAGGTTCATTGGTGATTCTAAATTGGTCGTAGGTGTGAGTGTCTCTCTGTGTTAGCCCTGTGATAGACTGGAGACCTGTCCACTGGACAGTTGTAGTGTACACTTATTCAACCTGGTTATTCAACCAAGTTGAATAAGTTGTTATTCCTGCTTCCCAGCATGGAATACCATCTTAATTAAAAATGCAGATGATAATTACATGACAACATTGTTCTCCACAGGTAAACGAGACTAAATTAAAGAAGGGTGTGCCAAGGTATGCTAGGTTGTTAAGGATGTCAGTCTGAACAATCACGCTGAAAAAATGGGATCACACCCAAATCTCTGCAGCTTATTTGCATGTATCAGACGTAAATCTGTTCACTAGTCTAGTATATAAAGACCAGTGATACTGATCTGCTGCAGATTCCCCATCAAGGAAAACTAATCAACAGCACTTACTTGTTCTCCATCATGAAGCTGATCCTTTCTCTGACTCTCCTCTGGACACTCTCCAGCACAGGTAATTCTACTTATTCTTACCACGCTGCTACTATACTTACTGAAAATAGTGTTTTACTCTAATACAACACTTTTATCCAATATAAGCTAAAAATAAAAAATATTTTGCACAAGAACAAAATAGTTTCTGTCCATGGAAGACTTTTGATTTGACATTCGTGAAGCAGGAATCATTTCACTGACTGTTTTCTCTCTCGACTGCAGCCGGGGCTCTTTGGTGTCAAACCTGCATAGGTAGGGCATGTTCAAAAACAAAACTCCGAAAATGTCGCTCAGAGACGATGTGTATAACAGCCTCCATTTCAGGTAGGATTTATCTCTTGTGTCACCTTTTTTATTATGATCTGTGAAGTTAAACCAGTTAACAACTTGTTCTTTGTCTCTGTAGCAACTTCATCTGGAACTACAGTACAGCAAATCTTCAAAGCGTGTGCTCCGTACGGCCAGTGTCTAGACATAGGACCTCAGACATTTTCAGTCAACTTGGGTACTTCAAGTGCACTTGCATCTGCTTCGTGCTGCAACACAGATAAATGCAACACAGAAACTCTAGCTTGTAAGTACAGATGGATCAGATGCTTATTTAAGAGCAGACAATTTCCGGACATAAGAAATCATCCTTCATATCGTATCATTGAAATCTTAATCCTTCATTGTTTTTTCTGTTCTGTTGTTTCAGTCCCGACTACTCCGGCGGATAACAGCCTCCAGTGTAATTCTTGTGCAACCCCTCAATGCACAACCCCATTACAATGTAGAGGAACGGAGGACAGGTGCTTTCAGGCAACTGGTAAGTCTTCATTTCAAATACTGTAAATCAGGGATTCCCAAAGTGTGGTGCGCGGACCCCTGGGGGTGCGTGAACTCCCTCTAGGGGTTGCGCGAGATGAAAAATGCAATGGCGGAGAAGAAGTTATCTTCTTCTAAGCACTGTATATGCGCAAGTAACTGAGCCAGCTGAGCTGCACTTGAAAATCGTCAGATGGATCCTCTTTTTTTTTTTATCTGTTCTTGAGTCTATGCTATTTGTTATTTATGTTGCGGGCCGTGTGTAACTTTATTACAATTTAATTCAAATTACTGGTGTTTTAATTTTATTTTCATAACCACTGTTATGATGACGGGGTTGTGTTAGCTCCATGGTCATTTAAAGTTGCTGCAATTTTTGTTTCACGCGGCTGAAAATGTCTTTCCCCCAACTTATCTGCTTTCTGCCTCTGAGCCTGTCACCCATCCTCTTTGCTCTTAAAAGTGGAAGCTTTGTTGCTTTAAGTTAAAAATGTTACAGTTTAATTTCAGTTAAAAATGTTTCAGTTTAATTCAAATGCGAGAGCGCATTGTTGTGATCGTTATTATTTAGTTATATGTGTGTTCTGGTAACTTGAGCATGATTAAACATGCTGCCTTTAATATGGCTATAAAAAAGCTTGTGATTTTTTTTTGTTTTTTTTAAGGTGTGGGGGATTGGGGGCGTCAGCGCGGTTGGGACATTGAAGGGGGTGCGCAGCCAAAAGCGTTTGGGAACCGCTGCTGTAGATTAACAAAATGAAAATTTATTCTGCACCCGTTAATCTTCCAGTTTTTATATACAACCAGTGTTGGGAACGTTACTTTAAAAAAGTAATTAGTTATAGTTACTCACTACTTGTTCCATAAAGTAACTGAGTTAGTAACTGAATTACTCTATAATGAAGGTAACTCGTTACCAGGGAAAGTAACTATTTGCGTTACTGTTAAAAAAAAAAGTTGCTATATGTCAAAGAATTTGGATTTTTTTGAGCAGTTTTCACAATTCAGTTGAAATGAGTAGAACAGACAGGTGTTTGTACATAACTTTCGATATTTATATATAGGCTATATTTTATATTTATATTTATATTATATTTATACATATAATATTTATATTTCGATAGGGTTTAGACGGCGAGCTATCATCTGTGGTGGAGGTATCGGTGTTTTTGGCCACTAGCTTTGTGTGTCGTCGTGAGATGCTTCATTAAATTAGAGTTACTTACAACGGATGTCGACAACGGCTTCGCTCCTGGACATAATGTACACATTACATGCACGTTCCTCCCTTTGACCACAATGAATTTTTTTATTTATTGAAGTAGTGCTTATATCTCCACCTTGAAAATGCCAACTTTTCATCGGATTGCTCCTGACTCGCTGTCTCTCTTGCTTCATCGAATCTCTGTTTAGCTGTTGTGTGTGTGTGTGTGTGTGGCGCGTGTGCTGGCATGCATGTGTGTAAAAACACTGGCTCTGATTGGCTACCATCATAATCGCTTACCTCGTTATTAACCCACCTCCTCACTAGCGGTGAGCCAGGGGTGCATTCGGATTACACCGTTTATTCAATCAATGCATAGCAACACACCGCATTTAACGTCCAGTAACGTTAACGGCGTTGTAACGACGGGAAAAGTAATTAGTTAGATTACCCCGTTACTGAAAAAATAACGTCGTTACCTAACGCCGTTCTTTTAAACGGCGTTATTCCAAACACTGTATACAACACAGTAAAATGCAGTGTGACATTAAAGGGGAACTACTGTTTTTTTACAACCTGGACCTTATTTCTAGCATAAAATACCATTGTTTGCTCACCAGTATCACTTTAGTTTCATTTGCACAGCGTATATCCATATAGTGGGAGTGATCAGGACACCGAGACGCAGCCTCTAAATAATTTCACCAATATTTTGTTATGATATGCCAGTGCTATTCCCAATTGAGTCCGGAGTTACCTACTATCATCATCCGGGGTCTGTAGATTGACCTACAGAAAATATTTAGCCATGTTGCAAAAAACTAGCAGTAGCAAATTACAGGTAAACAAGCTGACTGTAGCGTGTGTGCACGCAGCTCAGAGATGACATCGTCCAGGTCAGAAGACATCATCCGTGGTCTGTAGGTCAATCTACAGATGATGATAACAGGTAACTCCGGACTCAATGGGGAATAGCACTAGCGTATCATAACAACATATTGGCGAAATGAACGAGTTTCACGGCAGATAATGCATTATTTAGAGGCTGCGTCTCGGTGCCCTGAGCACTCCCGCTATATGGATATACGCTGATCTAATTATCTCCTGAACAAGTGCAAATTAAACAAAAGTGATACTGGTGAGTAAACGATGATATTTTATGCTAGAAATAAGGTCCAGGTTGTAAAAATCAGTAATTCCCCTTTAAGAAATTCATCAAAACATTTGATAAGCTGAAAGTAGTTTTAAAGATTTTGGCCTTTTAATTATTCAACTACAAAACAGTAACCAAACATTTTTCCATTGCTAATCAAATCAAGACAGATTTACATCAAAAACAGGAATAAAAAACATCTTTTATCATTTCAGTGTGACTATTTTTATAATACACCAGTGACGTGCAGTGAGGTTCGTGGATGGTGAGGCACAGATTTACAATTATGAACCCGAGGGAATAGCTTAAATTCGTCATTCAATTGGCTGCTTTCACACTAACTGTTTACGTTTCATATTTCAAATGAGTATTCTTTCCACAGGTATAAGGACATATTTACCCAATGAGAAAAAATAAACACAAATGGAAATATGGATTTGCATTTAAAACCAAATCGTCACCATAATCAAATTATACATAGTAATATTGAGTTAATAAATCTTATGATGATCTGATCCATTTTTAATACAGACTGTTAAACAAAATATCTTCCATCATTTCACCACTTCCTGTTTTGACTGACACGCCTCATCTCATGCTTTTTCAGTGCGGTTTAATGTCAGATAAAGAAGACTAAATATGTTACACTCATTCATGAAATACATTAACTAGGCTATGGAAGATTGGGACACATGATAAAAATGTACACAACCAATATACTGATGGCATATAGAGAGTTAGCCACAGGCAATCCGAGGTGAAGCTCGCTGCCTCATCTCACGTCACCCCTACGGTTGCTCCCTGTATTCACCCAAGAAATACGTATATTCAACGATTTTGACAATAAAAATGATCAAAATGACGGAACTCATACAGAAATTGCATCTATATCACCGACCAATGGACAAATAGTACGATTTATTTCATCAGTAGTATAGTTTATTTTAGCGCCATTACTTTTCATGATTCTAGGTGAGGCACTGCCTCACCTGCCTCCCCTGACCGCACGTCCCTGACAGTAACTATAAAAGATAGTTGAAAGCATAGCTTTGCTCTTCTCTCAAATGTATCACACACCCCAAAAGAATCTGCGGTAAGATGTGATGTTAAACCACTATATTTCAATAAAAGATACATTTCCTGAAATCTGAGAGTGGAAAGCAACAAACATTAAATATTCCACTGTGATTTTTCTTCCACAGTGACGAGTGGCTCCAACAGTTCTCCTGCTTTTGGCTGTGCATCTGCAAACATCTATGAAGCTGCTGCTAAGCTGAGTTCAGTACCTTTCATGGCAAATATGGGCAACATCAGCAGGGGACCAACCATTTGTCGAAAAAAATTGTGTAATACTGGCCCTCGTCCTGTTCCACCAAATACTACAACGACTGCACCAACTACAACAACAACTACTGCACCAACTACAACCACAACAACTGCTGCTCCAACTACTACTTCACAAACTACAACTGCTGCTCCAGTCACAACAACTTCTGCACCAACTACAACAACAACAACTGCTACACCAACTACAACACCAACTGCTGCTCCAACCACAACAGCCACAGCTGCACCAGCTAAAACAACAACTACCACTGCACCAACTAGACCGACAACTGCTACATCAACTACAACACCAACTGCTGCTCCAACCACAACAGCCACAGCTGCACCAGCTAAAACAACAACTACCACTGCACCAACGAGAACGACAACTGCTACATCAACTACAACAACAACTGCTGCTCCAACCACAACAGCCACAGCTGCACCAGCTAAAACAACAACTACCACTGCACCAACTAGAACGACAACTGCTACATCAACTACAACAACAACTGCTGCTCCAACCACAACAACAACCATTGCTCCAACCGCAACAGCAACAAAAACAACAACTGCTCCTTCAGTCACAACAACTGCTGCATCAACTACAACAACAACTGCTGTTGCACCAACTACAACAACAACTGCTGTTCCAACCACAACTACTACTGCTGCACCAACCACATCAACAACTGATGCTCCAACCACAACAACTACTACTGCACCAGCAACAACAACTGCTGCACCAACTACAACAACAACTGCTACACCAACTACAACAACAACAGCTACATCAGCTACAACTGCTGCCCCAACCACAACAACAACTGCTGCACCAACTACAACAAATACTGCTGCTCCAACCACAACAACTGCTGCCCCAACTACTTCTACCACTACTGCACCAACGACAACAACCACTGCTGGCCCAACCACAACTACTGCTGCACCAACTACGACAACTACTGCTGCACCAACTACAACAACTACTGCTGCAACCACAACAACCACTGCTTCACCAACGATGACAACAACTGCTGCCCCAGCCACAACAACAACTGCTGAACCAACTACAACAACTGTTGCTCCAACCACAACAACCACTGCTGCACCAACTGCAACAACAACTGCTGCCCCAACCACAACAACTGCTGCACCAACTACAACCACTGCTGCACCAACTACAACAACTACTGCTGCTCCAACCACAGCCACTGCTGCACCAACTACAACAACTGCTGCACCAACCACACCACCAATTGCAGCACCAACTACTACAACAACTGCTGCTCCGGAAACAACAACTGCTGCACCAACTACAACAACAACTGCAGCACCAACTACAACAACAACAACAACAACTACTGCTCCAACCACAACCACTGCTGCACCAACAACAACTGCTGCACAAACTACAGCAACAACTGCAGCACCAACCAAGACAGCCACCACTGCTGCCCCAACCACAACTACTGATGCACCAACAACAACAACAACTTCAGCACCAACTACAACAACAACAACTACTGCTCCAACTACAGCCACTGCTGCACCAACTACAACAACTACTGATGCAACAACTACAACCACTGCTTCACCAACTACAACAACTACAGCTGCTCCAACCACAACCACTGCTTCACCAATTACAACAACTACCGCTGCTCCAACCACAACCACAGCTACATCAACTACAACTGCTGCCCCAACCACAACAACAACTGCTGCACCAACTACAACAACTACTGCTGCACCAACCATGACAACAACCACTGCTGCCCCAACCACAACTACTGCTGCACCAACTACGACAACTACTGCTGCACCAACTACAACAACTGTTGCTCCAACCACAACAACAACTGCTGCACCAACTACAACAACAACTACTGACCCAACCACAACAACTGCTGCGCCAACTACAACAGCAACAACTACTGCTCCAACCACAACAACCACTACTGCACCAACTACAACAACTACTGCTGCACCAACTACAACCACAACAACTGCTGCTCCAACTACTACTTCACAAACTACAACTGCTGCTCCAGTCACAACAACTTCTGCACCAACTACAACAACAACAACTGCTACACCAACTACAACACCAACTGCTGCTCCAACCACAACAGCCACAGCTGCACCAGCTAAAACAACAACTACCACTGCACCAACTAGACCGACAACTGCTACATCAACTACAACACCAACTGCTGCTCCAACCACAACAGCCACAGCTGCACCAGCTAAAACAACAACTACCACTGCACCAACGAGAACGACAACTGCTACATCAACTACAACAACAACTGCTGCTCCAACCACAACAGCCACAGCTGCACCAGCTAAAACAACAACTACCACTGCACCAACTAGAACGACAACTGCTACATCAACTACAACAACAACTGCTGCTCCAACCACAACAACAACCATTGCTCCAACCGCAACAGCAACAAAAACAACAACTGCTCCTTCAGTCACAACAACTGCTGCATCAACTACAACAACAACTGCTGTTGCACCAACTACAACAACAACTGCTGTTCCAACCACAACTACTACTGCTGCACCAACCACATCAACAACTGATGCTCCAACCACAACAACTACTACTGCACCAGCAACAACAACTGCTGCACCAACTACAACAACAACTGCTACACCAACTACAACAACAACAGCTACATCAGCTACAACTGCTGCCCCAACCACAACAACAACTGCTGCACCAACTACAACAAATACTGCTGCTCCAACCACAACAACTGCTGCCCCAACTACTTCTACCACTACTGCACCAACGACAACAACCACTGCTGGCCCAACCACAACTACTGCTGCACCAACTACGACAACTACTGCTGCACCAACTACAACAACTACTGCTGCAACCACAACAACCACTGCTTCACCAACGATGACAACAACTGCTGCCCCAGCCACAACAACAACTGCTGAACCAACTACAACAACTGTTGCTCCAACCACAACAACCACTGCTGCACCAACTGCAACAACAACTGCTGCCCCAACCACAACAACTGCTGCACCAACTACAACCACTGCTGCACCAACTACAACAACTACTGCTGCTCCAACCACAGCCACTGCTGCACCAACTACAACAACTGCTGCACCAACCACACCACCAATTGCAGCACCAACTACTACAACAACTGCTGCTCCGGAAACAACAACTGCTGCACCAACTACAACAACAACTGCAGCACCAACTACAACAACAACAACAACAACTACTGCTCCAACCACAACCACTGCTGCACCAACAACAACTGCTGCACAAACTACAGCAACAACTGCAGCACCAACCAAGACAGCCACCACTGCTGCCCCAACCACAACTACTGATGCACCAACAACAACAACAACTTCAGCACCAACTACAACAACAACAACTACTGCTCCAACTACAGCCACTGCTGCACCAACTACAACAACTACTGATGCAACAACTACAACCACTGCTTCACCAACTACAACAACTACAGCTGCTCCAACCACAACCACTGCTTCACCAATTACAACAACTACCGCTGCTCCAACCACAACCACAGCTACATCAACTACAACTGCTGCCCCAACCACAACAACAACTGCTGCACCAACTACAACAACTACTGCTGCACCAACCATGACAACAACCACTGCTGCCCCAACCACAACTACTGCTGCACCAACTACGACAACTACTGCTGCACCAACTACAACAACTGTTGCTCCAACCACAACAACAACTGCTGCACCAACTACAACAACAACTACTGACCCAACCACAACAACTGCTGCGCCAACTACAACAGCAACAACTACTGCTCCAACCACAACAACCACTACTGCACCAACTACAACAACTACTGCTGCACCAACCATAACAACTGCTGCTCCAACCACAACAACTGCTGCACCAACTACAACAACAACTGCAGCACCAACTACAACAACAACTACTGCTCCAACCACAACCACTGCTGCACCAACAACAACAACAACCACTGCTGCCCCAACCACAAGTACTGATGCACCAACCACAACAACAGCTGCTGCACCAACTACAACAACAACTGCTGCACCAACTACAACCACTGCTGCACCAACGACAACAACTACTGCTGCTCTAACCACAACCACTGCTGCACCAACGACAACTACTGCTGCACCAACTGCAACAACTACTGCTGCAACCACAACAACCACTGCTGCACCAACGATGACAACAACTGCTGCCCCAGCCACAACAACAGCAACTGTTGAACCAACTACAACAACTGCTGCACCAACCACAACACCAACTGCAGCACCAACTACTACAACAACTCCTGCTCCAGCCACAACAACAACTGCTGCACCAACTACAACAACTACTGCTGCACCAACTACAACAACTACTGCTGCAACCACAACAACCACTGCTGCACCAACGATGACAACAACTGCTGCCCCAGCCACAACAACAGCAACTGTTGAACCAACTACAACAACTGCTGCACCAACCACAACACCAACTGCAGCACCAACTACTACAACAACTCCTGCTCCAGGAACAACAACAACTGCTGCACCAACTACAACAACTACTGCTGCTCCAACCACAACAACTGCTAAACCAACTACTTCTACCCCTACTGCACGAACGACAACAACTTCTGCTGCCCCAACCATAACAACTGCTGCTCCAACCACAACCACAACTGCTGCCCAAACCACAACTACTGCTGCACCAACTACAACAACCACTGCTGCCCCAACCACAACCACAACTACTGATGCACCAACCACAACAACAGCTGCTGCACCAACTACAACAACAACTGCTGCACCAACTCCAACCACTGCTGCACCAACTACAGCAACTACTGCTGCACCAACGACAACTACTGCTGCACCACCTCCAACAAGTACTGCTGCACCAACTACAACAACTGCTGCACCAACCACAACAACTGCTGCACCAACTGCAACAACTACTGCTGCTCCAACCACAACAACTGCTGCCCCAACTACTTCTGCCACTACTGCACCAACGACAACAACCACTGCTGCCCAAACCACAACTACTGCTGCACCAACTACAACAACTACTGCTGCAACCACAACAACCACTGCTGCACCAACGATGACAACAACTGCTGCCCCAGCCACAACAACAGCAACTGTTGAACCAACTACAACAACTGCTGCACCAACCACAACACCAACTGCAGCACCAACTACTACAACAACTCCTGCTCCAGCCACAACAACAACTGCTGCACCAACTAAAACAACTACTGCTGCTCCAACCACAACAACTGCTGCCCCAACTACTTCTACCCCTACTGCACGAACGACAACAACTTCTGCTGCCCCAACCATAACAACTGCTGCTCCAACCACAACCACAAGTGCTGCACCAACTACAACAACAACTGCAGCACCAACTACAACAACAACAACTACTGCTCCAACCACAATTACTGCTGCAACAACAACAACTGCTGCAACAACTATAGCAACAACTGCAGCACCAACTACAACAACAACAACTACTGCTCCAACCAGAACCACTGCTGCACCAACTACAACTGCTGCTCCAACTACAACAACAACTGCTGAACCAACTACAACAACTATTCCTCCAACCACAACAACCACGGCTGCACCAACTACAACAACAACTGCTGACCCAACCACAACAACTGCTGCGCCAACTACAACTGCAACAACTACTGCTCCAACCACAACAACCACTGCTGCACCAACTACAACAACTACTGCTGCTCCAACCACAACAACTGCTGCCCCAACTACTTCTACCACTACTGCACCAACTACAACAACTACTGCTGCACCAACCATAACAACTGCTGCTCCAACCACAACAACTGCTGCACCAACTACAACAACAACTGCAGCACCAACTGCAACAACATCTACTGCTCCAACTACAACCACTGCTGCACCAACAACAACAACTACTGCTCCAACCACAACCACTGCTGCACCAACGACAACTACTGCTGCACCAACCACGACAACAACCACTGCTGCACCAACCACAACAACAGCTGCTACACCAGCTACAACAACAACAACTGCTGCACCAACTTCAACCACTGCTGCACCAACGACAACTACTGCTGCACCAACTCCAACAACTACTGCTGCACCAACTACAACAACTGTTGCTCCAACCACAACAACAACTACTGCACCAACTACAACAACAACTGCTGCTGAGCCAACTACAACAACTGTTGCTCCAACAACAACAACCACGGCTGCACCAACTACAACAACTACTGCTGCTCCAACCACAACAACTGCTGCCCCAACTACTTCTACCACTACTGCACCAACTACAACAACTACTGCTGCACCAACCATAACAACTGCTGCTCCAACCATAACAACTGCTGCACCAACTACAACAACAACTGCAGCACCAACTACAACAACAACTACTGCTCCAACCACAACCACTGCTGCACCAACTACAACAACCACTGCTGCCCCAACCACAAGTACTGATGCACCAACCACAGCAACAGCTGCTGCACCAACTACAACAACAACTGCTGCACCAACTACAACCACTGCTGCACCAACTACAACAACAACTGCTGCACCAACTACAACCACTGCTGCACCAACGACAACTACTGCTGCACCACCTCCAACAACTACTGCTGCACCAACTACAACAACTGCTGCACCAACTATAGCAACAACTGCAGCACCAACTACAACTACAACAACTACTGCTCCAACCAGAACCACTGCTGCACCAACTACAACTGCTGCTCCAACTACAACAACAACTGCTGCACCAACTACAACAACTGTTGCTCCAACCACAACAACATCTGCTGCACCAACTACAACAACTGCTGCTGAACCAACTACAACAACTATTCCTCCAACCACAACAACCACGGCTGCACCAACTACAACAACAACTGCTGACCCAACCACAACAACTGCTGCGCCAACTACAACAGCAACAACTACTGCTCCAACCACAACAACCACTGCTGCACCAACTACAACAACTACTGCTGCTCCAACCACAACAACTGCTGCCCCAACTACTTCTACCACTACTGCACCAACTACAACAACTACTGCTGCACCAACCATAACAACTGCTGCTCCAACCACAACAACTGCTGCACCAACTACAACAACAACTGCAGCACCAACTACAACTACTGCTGCACCAACCACGACAACAACCACTGCTGCCCCAACCACAAGTACTGATGCACCAACCACAACAACAGCTGCTACACCAACTACAACAACCACTGCTGCACCAACAACAACTACTGCTGCACCAACTCCAACAACTACTGCTGCACCAACTACAACAACTGTTGCTCCAACCACAACAACAACTACTGCACCAACTACAACAACAACTGCTGCTGAACCAACTACAACAACTGTTGCTCCAACAACAACAACCACGGCTGCACCAACTACAACAACTACTGCTGCTCCAACCACAACAACTGCTGCCCCAACTACTTCTACCACTACTGCACCAACTACAACAACTACTGCTGCACCAACCATAACAACTGCTGCTCCAACCATAACAACTGCTGCACCAACTACAACAACAACTGCAGCACCAACTACAACAACAACTACTGCTCCAACCACAACCACTGCTGCACCAACTACAACAACCACTGCTGCCCCAACCACAAGTGCTGATGCACCAACCACAGCAACAGCTGCTGCACCAACTACAACAACAACTGCTGCACCAACTACAACCACTGCTGCACCAACTACAACAACTACTGCTGCTCTAACCACAACCACTGCTGCACCAACGACAACTACTGCTGCACCACCTCCAACAACTACTGCTGCACCAACTACAACAACTGCTGCACCAACCACAACAACTGTTTCACCAACTGCAACAACTACTGCTGCTTCAACCACAACAACTGCTGCCCCAACTACTTCTGCCACTACTGCACCAACGACAACAACCACTGCTGCCCAAACCACAACTACTGCTGCACCAACTACAACAACTACTGCTGCAACCACAACAACCACTGCTGCACCAACGATGACAACAACTGCTGCCCCAGCCACAACAACAGCAACTGTTGAACCAACTACAACAACTGCAGCACCAACCACAACACCAACTGCAGCACCAACTACTACAACAACTCCTGCTCCAGCCACAACAACAACTGCTGCACCAACTACAACAACTACTGCTGCTCCAACCACAACAACTGCTGCCCCAACTACTTCTACCCCTACTGAACGAACGACAACAACTTCTGCTGCCCCAACCACAACAACTGCTGCTCCAACCACAACCACAACTGCTGCACCAACTACAACAACAACTGCAGCACCAACTACAACAGCAACAACAACAACAACTAATGCTCCAACCACAACTACTGCTGCAACAACAACAACAACTGCTGCACCAACTACAACAACTACCACTGCTCCACCCACAACCACTGCTGCACCAACTACAACAACAACTGCTGCACCAACTACAACAACTACTGCGTCTCCAACTACAACAACTACTGCTGCAACCACATCAACCACTGCTGCACCAACGATGAAAACAACTGCTGCCCCAGCCACAACAACAGCAACTGCTGAACCAACTACAACAACTGTTGCTCCAACCACAACAGCCACTGCTGCACCAACTACAACAACAACTGCTGCCCCAACCACAACAACTGCTGCTCCAACCACAACAACTGCTGCACCAACTACAGCAACAACTGCAGCACCAACTACAACAACAACAACTACTGCTCCAACCACAACTACTGCTGTACCAACTACAACTACTGCTCCAACTGCAACAACTACTGCTGAACCAACTACAACAACTACTTATGCTCCAACAACAAGTGCTGCACCAACTACAACAACTACTGCTGCATCAACCAAGACGACAACCACTGCTGCCCCAACCACAAGTACTGCGGCACCAACAACAACTGCTGCACCAACTACTGCAACAACTGCAGCACCAACTACAACAACAACAACTCCTGCTCCAACTGCAGCCACTGCTGTACCAACTACAACAACTGCTGCACCAACTACAACAACTACTGCTGCTCCAACCATAACAACTGCTGCTCCAACCACAAAAACAACTGCTGCACCAAGTACAACAACAACTGCAACACCGACTACAACAACAACAACTACTGCTCCAACCACAACCACTGCTGCACCAACTACAACTACCGCTGCTCCAACCACAACCACTGCTGCACCGACTACAACTACTGCTGCACCAACCACGACAACAACCACTGCTGCCCCAACCACAACTACTTCTGTACCAACTACAACAACTACTGCTGCTCCAACCACAACAACTGCTGCCCCAACTACTTCCACCCCTACTGCACGAAAGACAACAACTTCTGCTACCCCAACCACAACCACTGCTGCTCCAACCACAGCCACTGCTGCATCAACTACAACAACTACTGCTGCACCAACTACAACCACTGCTGCACCAACTACAACAAGTACTGCTGCTCCAACCACAGCCACTGCTGCACCATCTCCAACAACTACTGATGCACCAACTACAACAACTACTAATGAGCTAACCACAACAAGTGCTGCATCAACCACAACAACAACTGCTGCACCAACTAGAACAACTGCAGCATCAACTACATCAACAACTGTTGCTCCAGCTACAACAACTACTGCATCAACTACAACAACCACTCCTGCACCAACTACAACCACTGCTGCACCAACTAAAACAACTACTGCTGCACCAACGACAACAACTACTAATGCTCCAACAACAAGTGCTGCACCAACTACAACAACTACTGCTGCAACAACCACGACAACAACGACTGCTGCCCCAACCATAAGTACTGATGCACCAACAACAACAACAACTGATGCACCAACGACAACAACTGCAGCACCAACTACAACAACAACAACAACTGCTGCTCCAACCACAACCACTGCTGCACCAACAACAACAACTACTACACCAACTACAACAACAACTGCAGCACCAACTACAACAGCAACAACTACTTCTCCAACCACAACCACAACAACCACTGCTGCACCAACTACAACAACTACTTCTGCGCCAACCACAACAACTGCTGCCCCAACTGCTTCTACCACTACTGCACCAACCACAACAACTACTGCTGCCCCAACCATAACAACTGCTGCTCCAACCACATCCACAACTGCTGCACCAACTACAACAACAACTGCAGCACCAACTACAACAACAACAACAACTCCTCTAACCACAACCACTGCTGCACCAACAACAACAACTGCTGCAACAACTGCACCACCAACTACAACGACAACAACTACTCCTCCAACCACAACCACTGCTGCACCAACAACAACAACTACTGCACCAACTACAGCAACAACTACTGCTCCAACCACAACCACAACAACAACTGCTGCACCAACTACAACCATTGCTGCACCAACTACAACAACTGCTGCTGCTCCAACCACAACAACTGCTGCCCCAACTACTTCTACCACTATTGCACCAACGACAACAACCACTGCAGCACCAACTACAACAACAACTGCTGCACCAACTACAACCGCTAATGCACCAACTACAACAACTACCACTGCTCCACCCACAACCACTGCTGCACCAACTACAACAACTACTGCTGCACCAACAACGACAACAACCACTGCTGTCCTAACCACAACTACTGCTGCACCAACTACGACAACCACTGCTCCAACCACAACCACTGCTGCACCAACTACAACAACTGCTGCACCAACTGCAACAATTACTGCTGCCCCAACGACAACAACCACTGCTGCACCAACTACAACAACTCCTGCTGCTCCAACCACAACAACTGCTGCAACAACTACTTCTACCACTGCTGCACCAACTACAACAACTACTGGTGCTCCAACCACAGCCACTGCTGCACCAACTACAACAACTGCAGCACCAACTACTACAACAACTGCTGCACCAACCACAACACCATCTGCAGCACCCACTACTACAAAAACTCCTGCTCCAACCACAACTGCTGCACCAACTACAACAACAACTGCAGCACCAACTACAACAACAACTGCAGCACCAACGACAACAACAACAACTACTGGTCCAACCACAACCACTGCTGCACCAACTACAACTACTCCTAATGCTCCAACAGCAAGTGCTGCACCAACTACAACAACTACTGCTGCACCAACCAAGACAACAACCACTGCTGCCCCAACCGCAAGTACTAATGCACCAACAACAACAACTACTGCTCCAACTACAGCCACTGCTGCACCAACTACAACAACTACTGCTGCACCAACAACGACAACAAGCACTGCTGTCCTAACCACAACTGCTGCTGCACCAACAACGACAACTACTGCTGCACCAACTACAACAACTGTTGCTCCAACCTTAACAACCACTGCTGCACCAACGATGACAGCAACTGCTGCCCCAGCCAAAACAACAACAACTGCTGAACCAACTACAACAACTACTGCTGCACCAACTACAATAACTACTGCTGAACCAACTACAACAACCACTGCTGCCCCAACCACAAGTACTGATCCACCAACCACAACAACAGCTGCTGCACCAACTACAACAACTACTGCTGCCCCAACCACAACAACAACTGCTGCACCAACTACAACAACTACTGCTGCTCCAACCACAACCACTGCTGCACCAACAACAACAACTACTGCACCAACTACAACAACAACTACTGCACCAACTACAACAACAACTGCAGCACCAACTACAACAGCAACAACTACTGCTCCAACTCCAACAACTGCTGGACCAACTCCAATAACTACTGCTGCACCAACTACAAGAATTACTGCTCCACCAACTACAACAACAACTGCTGCCCCAACCACAACAACAACTGCTGCCCCAACCACAACAACAACTGCTGCACCAACGACAACAACCACTTCTGCCCCAACCACAACTACTGCTGCACCAACTACAACAACAACAACTACTGCTCCAACTACAGCCACTGCTGCACCAACTACAACAACTACTGCTGCACCAACTACAACCACTGATGCACCAACTACAACAACTACCACTCCTCCACCCACAACCACTGCTGCACCAACTACAACAACTACTGTTGCACCAACAACGACAACAACCACTGCTGTCCGAACCACAACTACTGCTGCACCAACGACGACAACTACTGCTGCACCAACTACAACAACTGTTGCTCCAACCACAACAACCACTGCTGCACCAACGATGACAGCAACTGCTGCCCCAGCCAAAACAACAACAACTGCTGAACCAACTACAACAACTACTTCTGCACCAACTACAACAACTACTGCTGAACCAACTACAACAACCACTGCTGCCCCAACCACAACTACTGATCCACCAACCACAACAACAGCTGATACACCAACTACAACAACTGCAGCACCAGCTTCAACAACAACAACAACTACTGCTCCAACCACAACCACTGCTGCACCAACAACAACAACTACTGCACCAAGTACAACAACAACTGCAGCACCAACTACAACAGGAACAACTACTGCTCCAACTACAACAACTGCTGGACCAACTCCAATAACTACTGCTGCACCAACTACAAGAATTACTGCTCCACCAACGACAACAACAACTGCTGCTCCAACCACAACAACTGCTGCCGCAACTACTACCACTACTGCACCAACGACAACAACCACTGCTGCCCCAACCACAACTACTGCTGCACCAACTACAACAACTACTGTTGCACCAACTACAGCAACTACTAATGCTCCAATCACAACAAGTGCTGCACCAACTACAACAACTACTGCTGCCCCAACCACAACGACTGCTGCACCCACTACGAGAACTACTGCTAAACCAATTACAACAACTACTGCTGCTCCAACCACAACAACTGCTGCACCAACTACTGCTACCACTACTGAACCAGCTACTACAACAACTGCTCCTCCCACCACAACAACAACTGCTGCACCAACTAAAACAACTACTGCTGCTCCAACCACAACAACTGTTGCCCCAACTACGACAACAACTGCAGCACCAACTACAACAACAACAACTACTGCTCCAACCACAACCACTGCTGCATCAACAACAACTGCTGCACCAACTACAGCAACAACTGCAGCACCAACTACAACATCAACAACTACTGCTGCTCCAACCGCAACCACTGCTGCACCAACGACAACAACTGCTGCACCAACTACAACAACTATTGCTGCACCAACTACAACAACTACTCATGCTCCAACCACAAGTGCTGCACCAACTACAGCAACTACTGCTGCACCAACCAAGACATCAAACACTGCTGCCCCAACCACAAGTACGGATGCACCAACCACAACAACAACTGCTGCACCGACTACAACAACTGCAGCACCAACTACAACAACAACAACAACTAGTGCTCCAACTACAACAACTGCTGCACCAACAACAACAACTACTGCACCAACTACAACAACAACTGCAGCACTAACTACAATAGCAACAACTACTGCTTCAACCACAACCACAACAACCACTGCTGAAACATCGACAGCAACAAGTGCTGCCCCAACCACAACAACAACTGCTGCACCAACTACAACCACTGCTGCACCAACTACAACAACTACGGCTGCTCCAACCACAACCACTGCTGCACCAACTACAACAACTGCTGCACCAACTACAACAACTACTGCTGCACCAACTACAACATCAAGAACTTCTGCTCCAACCACAACCACTGCTGCACCAACGACAACAACTGCTGCACCAACTACAACAACTTCTGCTGCACCAACTACAACAACTGCTAATGCTCCAACCACAAACGCTGCACCAACTACAACAACTACTGCTGCACTAACCAAGACAACAACCACTGCTGCCCCAACCACAAGTACGGATGCACCAACCACAACAACAACTGCTGCACCGACTACAACAACTGCAGCACCAACTACAACAACAACAACTGCTCCAACCAGAACCACTGCTGCACCAACAACAACTACTGCTGCACCAACTACAACAACTACTGCTGCACCAACCACGACAACAACCACTGCAGCACCAACTACAACAGCAACAACTACTTCTCCAACCACAACAACTGCTGCCCCAACTACTTCTACCACTACTGCACCAACCACAACAACTACTGCTGCCCCAACCATAACAACTGCTGCTCCAACCACAACCACAACTGCTGCACCAACTACAACAACAACTGCAGCACCAACTACAACAACAACAACAACTCCTCCTCTAACCACAACCACTGCTGCACCAACAACAACTGCTGCACCAACTACAGCAATAACTGCAGCACCAACTACTACAACAACAACTACTGCTCCAACCACTGCTGCACCAACAACAACAACTACTGCACCAACGACAACAACAACAACTGCACCAACGACAACAGCAACAACTACTGCTCCAACCACAACCACAACAACTGCAGCACCAACTACAACAAAAACAACAACAACTCTTCCTCTAACCACAACCACTGCTGCACCAACAACTACTGCTGCTCCAACCACAACAACTGCTGCCCCAACTACTACGACCACTACTGCACCAACGACAACAACTACTGCTGCAACCACAACAACCACTGCTGCACCAACTGCAACAACTGCTGCCCCAACCACAACAACTACTGCCCCAACCACAACAACTGCTGCACCAACTACAACCACTGCTACACCAACTACAACAACTGCTGCTGCTCCAACCACAGCCACTGCTGCACTAACTTCAACAACTGCTGCACCAACTCCAACAACTACTGCTGCACCAACTACAACAACTACTGCTGCACCAACCACGACAACAACCACTGCTGCCCCAACCACAAGTACGGACGCACCAACCACAACAACAACTGCTGCACCGACTACAACCACTGCTGCACCAACAACAACAATTACTGCACCAACTACAACAACAACTGCTGCACCAACTACAACAACTGCTGCACCAACTACAACAACAACTGCTGCACCAACTACAACCACTGCTGCACCTACTACAACAAGTACGGCTGCTCCAACCACAACCACAAAAACCACTGCTGCACCATCTACAACAACAACTGCTGCCCCAACCACAACAACAACTGCTGCACCAACTACAACCACTGCTGCACCAACTACAACAAGTACGGCTGCTCCACCCACAACCACTGCTGCACCAACTACAACAACTGCTGCACCAACTACAACAACTACTGCTGCACCAACTACAACATCAAAAACTACTGCTTCAACCACAACCACTGCTGCACCAACTACAACAACGACTGCTGCACCAACCAAGACAACAACCACTGCTGCCCCAACCACAAGTACGGATGCACCAACCACAACAACAACTGCTGCACCGACGACAACAACTGCTGCACCAACTACAACAACTATTGCTGCACCAACTACAACAACTACTAATGCTCCAACCACAAGTGCTGCACCAACTACAACACCTACTGCTGCACCAACCACGACAACAACCACTGCTGCCCCAACCACAACTACTGCTGCACCAACCACGACAACAACCACTGCTGCCCCAACCACAACTACTGCTGCACCAACCACGACAACAACCACTGCTGCCCCAACCACAACGACTGCTGCACCAACTACAACAACTACTCCACCAACTACAACTGCTGCACCAACCACGACAACAACCACTGCTGCCCCAACCACAACTACTGCTGCACCAACCACGACAACAACCACTGGTGCCCCAACCAAAACAACAACTGCTGCACCAACTACAACAACTACTGCTGCACCAACGACAACAACTACTAATACTCCAACCACGACAACAACCACTGCTGCCCCATCCACAAGTACTGATGCACCAACCAAAACTACAACTGCTGCACCAACTACAACAACTGCTGCACCAACTACAGCAACTGCTGCACCAACTATGACTACTGCTGCACCGACCACGACAACAACCACTGCTGCCCCAACCACAACGACTGCTGCACCAACCACGACAACAACCACTGCTGCCCCAACCACAACAACTGCTGCACCAACTACAACAACTGCTCCACCAACTACAACTGCTGCACCAACTACGACTACTGCTGCACCAACCACGACAACAACCACTGCTGCCCCAACCACAACAACTGCTGCACCAACCAAGACAACAACCACTGCTGCCCCAACCACAAGTACGGATGCACCAACCACAACAACAACTGCTGCACCGACGACAACAACTGCTGCACCAACTACAACAACTATTGCTGCACCAACTACAACAACTACTAATGCTCCAACCACAAGTGCTGCACCAACTACAACACCTACTGCTGCACCAACCACGACAACAACCACTGCTGCCCCAACCACAACTACTGCTGCACCAACCACGACAACAACCACTGCTGCCCCAACCACAACTACTGCTGCACCAACCACGACAACAACCACTGCTGCCCCAACCACAACGACTGCTGCACCAACTACAACAACTACTCCACCAACTACAACTGCTGCACCAACCACGACAACAACCACTGCTGCCCCAACCACAACTACTGCTGCACCAACCACGACAACAACCACTGGTGCCCCAACCAAAACAACAACTGCTGCACCAACTACAACAACTACTGCTGCACCAACGACAACAACTACTAATACTCCAACCACGACAACAACCACTGCGGCCCCATCCACAAGTACTGATGCACCAACCAAAACTACAACTGCTGCACCAACTACAACAACTGCTGCACCAACTACAGCAACTGCTGCACCAACTATGACTACTGCTGCACCGACCACGACAACAACCACTGCTGCCCCAACCACAACGACTGCTGCACCAACCACGACAACAACCACTGCTGCCCCAACCACAACAACTGCTGCACCAACTACAACAACTGCTCCACCAACTACAACTGCTGCACCAACTACGACTACTGCTGCACCAACCACGACAACAACCACTGCTGCCCCAACCACAACAACTGCTGCACCAACCACGATAACAACCACTGGTGCCCCAACCACAACGACTGCTGCACCAACTACGACAACTACTGCTGCACCAACTACAACAACTGCTAATGCTCCAACAAGAACAACTGCTGCACCAACTACAACAACTACTGATGCACCAACCTCGACAACAACAACTGCTGCCCCAACCACAAGTACTGATGCACCAACCAAAACAACCCCTGCTGCACGAACTACAACTACTGCTGCACCAACTACAACAACTACTAATGCTCCAACCACAAGTGCTGCACCAACTACAACACCTACTGCTGCACCAACCACGACAACAACCACTGCTGCCCCAACCACAAGTATTGATGCACCAACCAAAACTATAACTGCTGCATCAACTACAACTGCAGCACCAACTACAACAACAACAACAACTACTGCACCAACCACAACAACAACCACTGCTGCCCCAACCAGAAGTACTGCTGCATCAACTACAACAACTGCTGCACCAACTACAACAACTACTGCTGCACCAACTCCAACAACTACTAAAGCTCCAACCTCAACAAGTGCTTCACCAACTACAACAAGTGCTGCACCAACTACAACAACTACTGCTGCACCGACCACGACAACAACCACAGCTGCCCCAACCACAACTACTACTGCACCAACTACGACAACTACTGCTACCACTATTGCACCAACTACAACAACTACTGCTGCCCCAACCACAACACCAACTGATGCTCCAACCACAACAACAACTGCTGCAGCAACGACAACAACTGCAGCACTAACTACAACAACAACTGTTGCTCCAGGTGCAACAACTGCTGCATCAACTAGAACTACTGTTTCACCATCCACAACAACAACCACTGCTGCACCGACTACAACCACTGCTGCACCAACTAGAAGAACTACAGCTGCTCCAACCACAACAACTTCTTCCCCAAGTACTGCTACCACTACTGCACCAACTACAACAACTACTGCTGCTCCAACCACAACCACTGCTGCACCAACCACAACAACTGCTGCACCAACTACAACAAGTGCTGCACCAACTACAACAACTACTGCTGCACCAACCACAACGACATCTGCACCAACTACGACAACTACTGCTGCACCAACTACAACAACTACTTCTGCTCCAACCACAACAACTGCTGCACCAACTACTGCTACCACTACTGCACCAACTACAACAACTACTGCTGCCCCAACCACAACACCAACTGCACCACCAACTGCTACAACAACTGCTGCTCCAACCACAACGACTGCTGCACCAACTACGACAACTACTGCTGCACCAACTACAACAACTACTGATGCTCCAACCACAACAACTGCTGCACCAACTACTGCTACCACTACTGCACCAACTACAACAACTACTGATGCCCCAACCATAACACCAACTGCAGCACCAACTACTACAACTGCTGCTTCCACCACAACAACAACTGCTGCACCAACTACAACAACTACTGCTGCTCCAACCACAACAACTGCTGCACCAACTACTGCTACCACTACTGCACCAACTACAACAACTACTGATGCCCCAACCATAACACCAACTGCAGCACCAACTACTACAACTGCTGCTTCCACCACAACAACAACTGCTGCACCAACTACAACAACTACTGCTGCTCCAACCACAACTACTGCTGCCCCAACTACTTCTATCACTACTGCACGAACGACAACTTCTGCTGCCCCAACCATAACAACTGCTGCTCCAACCACAACCTCAACTGCTGCACCAACTACGACAACAACTGCAGCACCAACTACAACAACAACAACATCTACTGCTCCAACCACAACCAGTGCTGCATCAACAACAACTGCTGCACCAACTACACCAACAACTGCAGCACCAACTACAACATCAACAACTACTGCTCCAACCACAACCACTGCTGCACCAACTACAACAACTGCGAAACTCACTACAACAACAACTGCTCCTTCAACCACAACAACAAATGCTGCACCAACTTCAACAACAACCATTGCTCCCACTACAACAACTACTGCACCAACTACAACAAATACTGCTGCTCCAGTGACAACTTCTCCTGCACCAAGTAGAATAACAACAACTGAACCAACTACAATAACAACCATTTCTCGAACTACAACAACTGCTGCTCCAACCACAACAGCCACAGCTGCACCAGCTAAAACAACAAGTACTCCTGCACCAACTACAACCACAACTGCTGCTCCAACCACAACAACAACCATTGCTCCAACAGCAAAAACAACAACTACTGCTACTGCTGCAAAAACTACAACTACTGCTGTTCTAACCACAATAACTACTACAGAACCAACTACAACAACTGCTACATCAACTACAACAGTAACTGCTGTTCCAACCACAACAACAACTGTTGCTCCAGTCACAACAACAACTGCTGAACAAACTACAACAACAAAAGGTGCACCAGCCCCAACAACAACAATTACTGCACCAACTACAACAACAACAATTGCTACAACTGCTGCACCAACTACATCAACTGCAAAACTAACTACAACAACAACTGCTCCTTCAACCACAACAACAACAACTGCGGCACCAACTTCAACAACAACTGCTGCACCAACTACAACAACTACTGGTGCTCCAGTCACAACTACTACTGCACCAAGTTCAACAACAACAACTGCTGAACCAACTACAACAACTTCTGCTCCAGTCACAACAACAACTGATGCACCAACTTCAAGTACTGCTGCTCCAGTCACAACTATTACTGCACCAAGTACAACAACAACTGCTGAACAAACTACAACAACAACCATTGCTCCAACTACAACAACAACTACTGCACCAACTACAACAAGTACTGCTTCTCCAGTCACAACAACAAGTGCTGCACCAACTGCTGCTCCAACCACAACAGTCACTGCTGCACCAGCTCCTACAACAACTGCTCCACCAACTACAACAACAACTGCTGCTCCAACCACAACAACAACCATTGCTCCAACTTCAACAGCAACAACAACAACACCTACTGCTCCAGTCACAACAACAACTACTGAACCAACTACAACAACAACCATTGCTCCAAGAACTACTACTGCACCAACTACAACAACTGCTGCTCCAACCACAACAGCCACAGCTGCACCAGCTAAAACAATAAGTATTCCTGCACCAACTACAACAACGACTTCACCAACTACAACAACTGGTGTTCCAGTCACAACAACTGCTGCACCAACTTCAACAACTTCTGGTCCAGTCACAGCAACAACTGCTGCCCCAGCTACAACAACTACTGGTGCTCCAGTCACAGCTACTACTGAACCAAGTACAACAACAACTGCTGAACCAAGTACAACAACAACCATTGCTCCAACTACAACAACTACTGCACCAACTACAACAACTGCTGCTCCAGTCACAACAACTTCTACTGCACCAAGTACAACAACAACTGCTGAACCAACTACAACAACAACTATTTCTCCAACAACAACTACTACTGCACAAACTACAACAACTGCTGCTCCAGTCACAACAATAGCTGCTGCACCAACTACAACAACTTCTGCTGCTCCAGTTACAACTATTACTGCTCCAACTACAACAACTGCTGAACAAACTACAACAACAACCATTGCTCCAACTACAACAACAACTACTGCACCAACTACAACAAGTACTGCTTCTCCAGTCACAACAACAACTGCTGCACCAACTGCTGCTCCAATCACAACAGCCACTGCTGCACCAGCTCCTACAACAACTGCTACACCAACTACAACAACAACTGCTGCTCCAACCACAACAACAACCATTGCTCCAACCGCAACAGCAACAGCAACAAAAACAACAACAACCACTACTACTGCACCAACAACTACAACTACTGCAGCAACTACAACAACTACTGCACCAACTACAATCACAACAACTGCTACACCAACTAAAACAACTGCTGTTCCAGCCACAGCTACTATTGCCGCTCCAACTACAACAACAACCACAGTTAGACCCACTACCACAACAACCATTAATCCAACTGCAACAACAGCTGCTGTACCAACCCCAACTACCTCTGCTGCAACAACTACAACAACTGCTGCACCAACTACAACAACAACAACTGCTACACCAACTACTACAACAACAACTGCTGCACCAACTGCAAAGACAACTACTGCACCAACTACAACAACAACTGCTCCACCTACTGCAACAACAACTGCTGCTGCACCAACTACTAAAACAACTGCTGTACCAACTACAACAACAACTGCTGAACCAACTACAACAACAACTGCTGCACCAACTACAACAACTGCTGCACCAACTACAACAACTAATGCTGCACCAACTACAACCACCAGCACTGCACCAACTACAACAATTACTTCTGCACCAGCTACAACCACTACCCGTACTACAACAAGAATTACCTCTGCACCAACTACAACAACAACTGCTGCACCAACTACAGCAACTGCTGCAACAACTGTTGCTTCAACTACAACCAGTGATGCTGGTTCTGTCAGACTCAATATGATGCATCTGCTCATTGCGCCACTAATCTTTTTTCTTCATTAGAACACAAAACCAGATTCGGGGGGGAAACAAAATCACTTATAATTACTGGAGTCTTTCATTTTGATTTTTTTTCCACCTGCCACATATATGTAACTGACGTTTTATCTATAGTTTATATTCGTCTGTATTTTTTTTAAATTCTTTATGTATTTCAGTGAACCAAATGTTCTGCTGCCTTTTAATGATTTATGTTTTGCTGCAAAATGTCCAACGATAATGTTGTAGCAAAAATGTGAATAATACTAATTTCTAAAAGCTATGGAAGACTGGTGAGAAGAAATATTATCTGGTTATATCTGATCATTTTTTCAAGCATTTACAATCCTAAGAATGACAGTGAAGCTATATGGACTATCTTGCATATTCCTAGGATGTAAATATAGTTAATAATATAATTTATTAAATTAAAGTAACGGTGTAAAGATGTAATATTTATTTTACTTAAATGCCATATATGAATAAGATGTCCTCTTACTGTACAGAGTTATCGTAATGACAATTTTCACAACGGCTCTGATGATTTCTCAAACTACAGAAATATGGACTAAATAGCCTACAGCACAATTTACTGTCACAATGCTATATTTATATTACATGTAGCTGAATATGTTTGTATTTATTTTATTTAGTGTGCATGACACACAATGCAAAGTTATTCAATCTGGTACAATAAAATCTGCAATCTCTTCAGCAGCTACAGTTTCATGTATGGTTCATGTTTATCTTTTTTGTTTATTACATTTTCTATATCTATCTCTGTCATTCTGTTACATACTTAAAGTCATCTTTGGCATCATCTCGGGCAACAAGTGTAATAATTGCATGTGTATTTTTGAACATTACTTTTAAGAGATAAAAAGCTGTGACAGTCTTTTGGCGGTTGGTACCTGGCCCATGGCTCAGGTTTAAATAAGCTTTCACTAACAAAGACCACACCTTAATGGATGCAAGGATGTTTTTTGGTGTATGTTATAAAACAAAAAAATAGCTGTCACTTGTGTGTGTTTGCTCAGCCTACGAAGTGATGTGAGGGAAGATGGATGGAGGTATGAGGGGGGTGGATTGTGTAGATGGATGATGATCTTCAGATTCAGAGGAACCCGGGAAGTGAGACTCAGGGTGGTGGGACACATCAAGTAGCTTCTGCTTCTTGTCTCTTTCATTCCTGTAATAAAAGATAGAAGAGGAAGAAAAGAAAAGGGACTGATGAGAAGGGTGTGACGCTTGTGATATGACAGCATATTTTTCTTCGTTAAAATTTCTGTTGCAATAATATACGAGAGGAAGTTTTGCAACTTTCCAGTGTAGTTCACTGACAAGTTACCGTGAGCTGCACAGATTTTCTGCCACTCTCGAACGCACCCTTGTAAGCTATTCACTCCTATTGTAATGCCAACAGCATTTTAAAGTAGCAGTTGGCCAAGGTGGGACACCTGTAGGGTACCAATATAAGTCATTAGGGGTGAGGTATGCAGTTACTGCCATCAGTGAATGGAGACACAAGAAGCACCTGCAGAGCAAGCCGTGGGATAGAACAATTTTGAGTAAGGGAATTCCCTCGCCAGGTACGCCCTTCAGTTTCCACCCTGTCAAGACAATGAGCTGCTGCTGCTTGAATTCAATTCTTTATTGACATAAAAGAATACATAATTTTCTCTTTTTAATACAGATGAACACTAGCTGCAGTTCTTGGCTGCAGTGAGACCAGCCCATAAAATACATCTCTGTTTCAGGGACAGATTTAGACGGGAGTCTTCATTGATAGAAGCACCAGCAGTGAGAGTGGGACCAGGACTCCAAGTAGGTCACCTAGAGTAAGAGATACTTTCCCAAAATTCGGCAACACCTGGGCTTTCATATGTATAAAGGAACCCAGGACACATAATGAACATAGTTCACAATTAGGAGACAAAATGATTTTCGTAGAACGCTTTCTAGATGTAAGGTACATCCTATATATCCAAATTTGTAGTGTATTAGTAGAAGGCCTGGATTCTTATATGTGCCACTCAAATGATTCCATATTTTGTCATACCTTTGTTTATTGCAGAAAGATCCTTATGACATGTAGGACAGAAATTAGTTTACAGAGTTTAGAAACCACTCTCTGTGTTGATCCCGCTGAGAGTAACAACTTATGAAGAGGTTGTGTAGGGAGCACTGAGCCCCATGGAACACCGTAAGCCCACATGGCTGATCTCAACTGAAGGTATCATTTTTGATTTAAGCTGTCAGTTTAGGCTTTCACCATCTGGAATGGAGCCAAAGAGGAGAGTGAAATTCTTTTGTAACTGGCAGTCTACTTCTAGGAGACTCTGCCAGACTGTGTGTGGTGAATACAATGAATAAAATGGACATAGAAAACGATATAGGCCAAAACAAACAACATGAGCATACATGAACATGTTACGCAAAATAAACACCTACTTCTACAGAAATGTGTGTCCGGTCAGGTTGTTGCCCAAGACCAGTACTAGAGGTACCAGAAGTATCCCAGAACTTTGCAGGTGAAAGCATTTTGCACATTTATTCAGAAGTCATTCAAGACTGTTGGAAACGCTTCAGGTGAACACGAGCATGGAAGCCACGATATTTTTGTATGGGACAGTTGGTCTTAGAGTCGCTGTGATTGTTTGGAGAACTATCCAAAGACTTCTAGAGGTGAAGACGTCTAGAAGCTGGCTGGAGAATGAAAAATTGAAAGAAGCAAAGCAAAAAGAAGCAACTCTAAACAATCTAAATTGTGGCTGCACTTATTTTACTCATAGTTCTGTCATTTTTAGTATTGTTCTACAGAGTAGAAGAAAGTAAATCTAAATGAAGTATCTTCTCCAAATTCCTGAAGTTTAATTTGCCATTCAGTCTCTCTTTAGACTTCAGAGGGGTGATGAACCGGACACGGAGAACATGGCATTCTGTACACCAGCTAGGCGTGTGCAATACTGGATGAAGAACACACGTTGTTTTGTCAATGTCCTGCTGCTGAGGTAAAAATACACTGTTAGAAATTCCTGTTAATTTACAGCAGAATTCCAACAGTATTAACCTGTTATTTTTGAATACATCACTCTACTGTTAATATAAACAAAAAACTGTGAACTTTTGGTGATTTACTGTTCTTTTAACACAACTATACTGTTTTCCTAAAATACAGCATTTTACCGCTAATCATTCATCCGAACCTTCTAAATCACAGTATCATGTTGTATTTTTTGCATTCTGGGAAATTTAACCCGAACTACACATGGGAAGCTGGCTCTGTTCGTTTGGCAAGGTGTCGAGGTGGTTAGCACTGATGCTTCACAGTGAGAAGGTCCCGGGTTCGAATCCATGGGCCGACTGGGTCCTTTCTGTGTGTAGTTTGCATGTTCTCCCTGTGTCTGCGTGGGTTCTCTCCGGGTACTCCGGCTTCCTCTCACCATCCAAAGATTGGTTAGGTTCATTGGTGATTCTGAATTGGCCGTAGGTGTGAGTGTCTCTCTATGTTAGCCCTGCGATAGACTGGAGACCTGTCCAGTGTGTCCTCTCGCCAGATGACAGCTGGGATAGGCTCCAGCAGACCCCGCGACCCTTCACAGTTTGTCGAGTTTGTGAAGACTGATAATGTATTTTTAAACAAACCAGTACTGACTGTAAAGTATTGTGAAAGTAATCTTAACAAACAGTAAACGCTGTATTTTTCAATAACAGCACAAAACTGTAAAATGACAGTACAAATATGTTAATTTTACAGTAACGTAATAGCAACCCTGCTGCCAGTTCTTTACCGTTTTTATACAGGAAAGTAATAAAAAAACAGTCCCATACTGTATTTTTCAATAACAGCACAAAACTGTAAATTTTAGTGACAGTAAAAACATGTTAATTTTACAGTAACATAATAACAACCCTGCTGCCAGTTCTTTACTGTTATTTTACAGGAACATTCTTAACAGTGTAGAGCGCAAGTGGCATCCATCCAAATCTGGATTTAGATCTGACTCCTTGTCAATCAGATTGATGCCGATCTAAAGCTCTGATTGGAAGCTGTAAGCTAGTGTTACATAAAAAGCTGACGTTGGACTCATAAAAACAAACGTTTATTTAAAATAGAATAGACCGGCTCCACTTTGACAGGGTACAACATTCACATGCTACAGAGATCCATCAACAAAACCAGACGTCATTATGTAATATGTGACGACTGGAATGTTTGCCTTTTCACTATGAATAAATGTCAGCATGTGTTTCATGGTTACCTGCAGGGTACTTAAATAGTTTAAAATGTCAAGAGTGTTAGCCCACTTGTAGTGAAGTATGTTTATACTGCCACACAAATAAATACTGCTCCATTGATTAATAAATTACTAAGACATCAATTACCAAACCTGATTTCATGGAGCAGTATTATTTAATAATCCCTTACATCCTTTTACCATATTCAAGTTACAGTTATATAATAAACACGGTTTTTGTGTTTGATTTAGACTTTGATTTCAGGGTGTTCACATACAACGCAGAGCAAAGGTGTAGGAATTACAGCCGTTGTATACGCCTGTACACTCTTCACACGGCCAAATACAGACCCCATCTTAACCCCAAGAACAGAGAGACCTGATTAGCCTTTGCAGTAATAAATAAAAATGTAGCTATGGCTGAACAAGAGTAAAAAGAAGGAAAAAAGTATGAGAAAGACTTGGAATAGTTTATGATTAGGAGCACACACCATGCGACAGAAGAAAGAAGACAAATTATTAAAAATAAACATTTTATTCATGTTGAGGTTTATTTGTCCTCTCACTCACGAGCCCATGAAAATAAGGTAAATAAAAATGTGTGAATGTTCTCAACTTTAAGATGAGATACATTGTTATTATACTTATTATATATGTGGAGATTCTCAGCTAACATAACAAAAGGTCTCTTAAATGTATGTGGGATTATTTTTCATTTCATTATTTTTAGACTGAAGGTATAACTCCCCAACCTGCCTATGACACATTTTATAGCAGCTAACTCACCTGTAATAGAACTACCATCCCTGCTCAAGGTTTCTAACTGTTAAGAGGCCTTAGTGCTGCTCTGGGGGATTCAGATTGGGTTCTGTAAAGTCTTTTTGTAAAAAGAAGCTTGAGAAGGAGAGTCAGTTCCAGGGAAAGTTTTTCCATTCATTAACTCCCATTAAAACGCCATAAAATTCAATACGCACCAAACAATTGCAACCAACAGAGGGAAGCTGCCTCTCACCCAGGCCTCCTGCTCCAGGTGTTTAACAGGACTGGTCTACAGGGGACACCATCTAATAACACACTTGATTTTTACATCACATCAACACCATATAAAGCAAAATCCCAGCAGTAATCATTTCCATAACTACATACACTCATTCACATATAAATAGTATAAACCATCCAAACTAAATACTAAAATCAACACTAGTTGTGATTCTGTCCCTCTCCCCGTCTTGTGAAAATGGTTTGACCCCTGAGTTTAAAAGCAGGTGCCGAGCCATCCCTCACTCTTTTGCAGAGACAATCAGAAGGACGTGAGTGCTGACACTGAATGTGGATTTCAACATAAGAAACAAAATGTGTTTAATTTAAAAAATGAAAGGCCAAATCATACTGATAAAGGCTGATGGCCTGTCAACCTCTGCTTTCTCAGTCACGTTTGTCCTTTAATTGTAACAATACTGCAAAAATGTAAATCTGTATTTAACCCAATAAAACCTAAATCAGTGTGTAAATATTCATTTATTTTAACTACTGTGTGTATGTATATAGTACCCGTGAAGGATTGTTACGTGTAGTTCTATACGCCCTGGCACTTATTGTGTTCACTGATATAGCCAATATAATCATCAAATATGTTTTTGTTATTAATCTTAATCCTACAATTTGAGGCAAAGAATAACTGCTATTGATGTGTCAACACCATATTAAAGTAGTGGTTGGCACATATATTGGCACATATTGGTTGCCAATTCCACGACATTCCAGATGAGCAGAAATGTGAAGAACCTGCAGCGCAAGTTCTAGGATTTATTATGACTAAGGGATTTCCATCGTCCTGAATGCCGCGCTGATTCATCCCTATTGAGACAATGAGCTGGTGCTTTGTGTCGTCAAGGAACATTTTGTTCTCATTTGACACGATGGTTTTAAGCCACATGTGTGGGTGCAACCAGCTGGAAGGGAGCCAAGTCTACTTTTAAAAAATTTAAAAGACTGTACAGTGAAATTAATGCTAACAACTAATGCTCATGGCCAGAAAAAGCAAGAGACACTTCTAGCTCTACTAGTGGAACTCCTGAATTAAAAGCCTTATTTAGCCAGCATTGCTCCCACATAAATTAAGTTGTATTTATTTACATAGCGCCTATAACAATACAAATTGTCTCAAGACGCTTTACAAAACCTGGTCTGAAACCCCCAGAGCAAGCATGAAGGCAACGGTGGCAAGGAAAAACTCCCTTTTAACAGGAAGAAACCTTGAGCAGAACCTTAAGCTCATATGGTGGAACCCATCTGCCTGAGGTAGAGACAAAAGAGAGAGGATAGAGGAATGAGATAAACATCTGTCATAGATACACACATCTGTCCTGCAGGACAGTGACCCATCATATATGGGAATTGCCTTCAAGAATGTTGGAAAAGTTCCTTGTGAAGACCTTGAAAAAAATAGATCAAGAATGAAAAGTTTTAAAGCAAAATATCTAATCTAAAATGTAAACTTTGGTTACACTGACTTTTGCTTTCTACTTTCAAACTCTGTCCCTGGTTTTCACACGGTCCACAAACCAAGACAGGTAGCAGCATTCAGGATCTGAGATTAAGATTCAACTTGAACTAAATTTTCAGTTCAATCCAGTTAATCTTAATTGACACCACACCTTTATCAGCTGTCTTTTGTTTCTATGCACAGGTATTTTCAATGCACTTAAAATACAGGAGTGGAGAGGTGTGTGGAATTGAAATGTGTGTGTGACAAAAGAAGGTGAGCGTTTACATTCATAGAAAAGGAACACACCCAAACAGTGTCTTTTTTTCTGTCACTGGCATGTGAAAAACAAAATAATCTACGGAACGTAACTGTTCATCACAATGAAGTGGGTTTCCACCTCTGAGTGTCCTCTGGACGCTTTCTGGCACAGGTAACTCCACTTTTTATGAAAATACAGATTAGACTGAACTCTAGTCATTGTGTGTGGACTCAGAACTAATAAAATAGTTATGTGCAGAGGTGACCTATCAGGCTGATTGAACAGGGTTAACAGACTGCATATGGGATATTTACAGATTATATAGAGTATGCATATGCTGAGCAGTGGTAGTAGTGTCTAAATAGATAATACATAATTCTGTATATTATATAAAGTATGTTTATTATTGACAGTTTAATACATATACATACAGAAAAAAAATGAAATATGTGCAAATGACACTGGAAGAAGTTATCCAATACTATCATTAACAGATAATAAACACTGTCAATAGTAGAAAATAGAGCTGTGCCAAAATTACATACTGTATGAAATGGTTTTGTCAGACCTGCACAGATCAGACATGTTCAATCACAGTACTCCAAACATGTACCTCAAAGACGATGTGTATAACAGCCTCCATTTCAGGTAGGATTTTATCTCTTGTGTCACTTTTTTTATTTTCAGTGAAATAAAGTTCATGTTCTGTGAAGTTAAACCAGTTAACATCCTGTCCTTTGTCTCTACAGCAACTTCATCTGGAACTTCAGTACTGCAAATCTTCAAAGCGTGTGCTTCGCCCTCCCAGTGTCCAGCCACAGGATCTCAGACATTTTCAGTCAACTTGGGTGCTTCAAGTGCACTCACATCTGCTTCGTGCTGCAACACAGATGACTGCAACACAGAAACTCTAGCTTGTAAGTACAGATGGATCAGATGCTTATTTAAGAGCAGATAATTACCGGACATAAGAAATCATCTTTCATATCGTATCATTGAAAACTTCATCCTTCATAGTTTTTTCTGTTCTGTTGCCTCCAGTGTAATTCTTGTACAACCTCTCAATGCACAACCTCATTACAATGTACAGGAACAGAGGACAGGTGCTTTCAGGCAACTGGTAAGTCTTCACTTTATGTTGCTGAACAAAGCTGTTTTTTTAACCCAACCATAACAACTACACCAGCTACAACAACATCTGCTGCAACCACAACAACAACTAGTGCCACAATTACTACAACAACCACTGCCCCAATTACCACGACACCTGCAGCTACAACAACATCCGCCACAACCAAAACTACTGCACCAACTACAGCCACTGCTACCCCAACCACAAAAACTGCACCAAAAATAACTACTGCCCCAACTACTACAACAAACACTGCCCATAATGAACTACTGCAGCTGCTACAAAAGTGCTGCCGCAACTACAACTACTGCAGCAACTGTTTCCCCAACCACAACAGCTGCAACAGCTATAACAACTACTAACCCAACCACAACAACAACAACTGCACCAGCCACAACAACATCTGGTCCAACCACAACAACATCTGGTCCAACCACAACAACTACTGCCCCGACTACAACAACGTCTGCTACAACTCCTGCACCAACTACAACAACTGCTGCCCCAACTACAACTGCAGCAGCTACAACAACATCTGATCCAGCCACAACAACTGCAGGAAGTATTCCAACAACTGTTGCCCCAACCATAACAACTGTAGTTACTACAACAACTGCACCGACTACAACAACTGCTACCTCAGCCACAACTACAACAACCACTGCCCCAACTACAACAACTACTGCACCGACTATGACTGCTGCCTCAACTACAACAACTAATGCTCCAACCACAACAACTACACCAACAACAGCACTACAAGCAACCACAACGTCTGGTGATGCTTGTCATGTTCAGTTCGGTGTGACCCATCTGCTTCTCTGACTCCTTATTTATACTCTATTGTAGAAATCAGGAACCACTTGAGTGAAGCACTACTTAATGCAAAAGAAAACCTCTGAAATGTACCTGTTGAGCGCAGAAATCTGCTCACTGCCCACAAACATTCATGATCACATAAAAAACATTGTTATCTAAGTGCTTCAATAATGGCAATTTATTTACTGCTTGTTGTAGTTTGTTCTTTCTCTTATTAATTTAGTATTCGTTTTAACTGTTTAATCTGAACATTCTAATTCAGTGTTTTCATTCTCTTTTGTTATGTATAACAAAGATTTGTTACAGTAGTCTAATATAATGTGCTGGGATCTCCTGTACTATATATTTTATCAACATATATAATAAAGCTTTTTCTGATGTCTGATGGAACAGTTTGTGTTGTGTTTAACCAAGTGGCATCAGGTGTGAACCCACTGTGTTCCAAAAATCAACCATTTTAAGTTGGAGCTCAAGAAAACACAATGAAATTGCAATTTTGTGGCTCCATATTACCATTTAAGCTTCCCCTTGAATTATGAGCGCACAACAGAAGCTAACTTCCATATCATGTCATTAAACATATTTTATTCTAGGAATAAAATTATTGTGCTATTTTTTTCAAAATTGAAAACATAAGCTTTCAATCTCAGAACTTTAGAACACTGCAGAGTTACATAAAGACATTGTATCAATGGCATGAATGAATGGCATAGTAACACAGTTTCTATTTTGCACAATTACCTGGCCAACAACTGGGAGGGACATCTATTAATAACAGCAGAGGTAAGCCAGCGAAAAAGCAGGTGTGGTGCAATATTCTCACGGGACAGGAGCAACTGTACAAAAAAAAAAAAAAAAAAGACGAAATTATGAGTAAAAATGTTGTTTGGTTGTTATATTCTAAGCTATTTATTGTCACTAAATTTATTTATTTTTTCTCCAAAATTTAAACAACCCCTGAAAGTTCCCAAACCAGTCCCAACTTAATATGTAATTTGACCTAGTTGTGTAAAACCCAGATCTTTTGAAGGATTCGGATCATTCTGAGTCACTCGCTGATATGACCGGGACTGTGCGAGTCACTTGAGTCACTTGACCCAAAATAGCCCGATTGCAAAAGCAAGTGTTTCCAGTACATTCACTCGAGACATAATAAAGCATAGTAAACACTTAAGAACGGATTATTAGTTACCTGTTATTGCCATTTATCATTTCATTGTGATCATGTAAACGAGGCCACTGAAAATCATATCAAGTTGCTTACATAAGCCTAAACCTAAAGCTCACAATTAGGCTGTGCAAAAAAAAAATTTGTGAGGACAGGGTCACTACTACGAAAGAATATTTTATTTTCTTATGGTCTAAAATGTATGTGGAGTGGATGCAGAGTTTCCTGTTAATTTATTCACAACAGGCTCCAAGCTTATACGGCAGTATAGTCAACAACAGGAAGAACTCATGCCTGTGTGCGAGACCGTGAGAAAGAAGGGATCCAGGAGTGAAGCCACGAGCTGCTCCAAGCAGGAATCTGGTTATGAGTTACGGTTAGCATTCGGTTAGTTTTGGTTTGGATCCTCCAGCGGTCATGAGTTAGGTGCGCGTTACTCTGCCGAGTGAGATTCAGTATCAGAACGCTACTCACAGTCTGGAAAAAAGACAATATATATACCATAAATATGGTCAGTTTCTTTCCGTCTTTAGACTGGCTGTAGGCGGCAACAGATTAAGAGCATTTGTGTTTTCTCTGAGATGAGAATGGCGGTTCACTCGCCCACTCACTCTGCAGAGAAACCAAACTGGTCCCTGCTCTCGTTTAAGCAGGGATCCACGAGTCTCGGTTATGAGTCGATTAAGTTTCGTTTCTCTGCTATTGTGCATAAGTGAGTGAGTGGCTGAGTGCCTTAGTTTGTGCTGCATGCTAGTGGTCAAGTACATTTTGTTTCTCTGCCGAGTGAGATGTTAGATGTTTGAATGGTGCCGTTTATTGATTATATATCAATCAAAAGTGGTAGGACTCAACTGAGCCGGTTATATAGACATCTAGATTCATGATTCTTGACTCGTTTGATGGCTGGTTATATGAGCCGGATGAAATACCAAACACATGTAGCTGTCCTTGGAGAAACGAAAGTAAGAACAACCAAAGTAAAAATAAAAATAACTTATGTGGCTCAATCCTGCCTTGTTGTTACATTGTGCAGTAATTTATGTATTTCTACTTGTCCTTTTTGGGCGGTAAAGATTAAAGATGGTGCTAAGTGCTGGGGAAATTAAAGCCTTATCAAGTGAAGGAGAACAATGTTATTACACCACCACTTAGCTGATGCAAATATCTGCAGTTTTATCAGGTGTCAAAATGTCTTTGTATCCAAAGGTGGTCAAATGTCTTCACTTCAGAGAAAACAGTGTTCAACTGCTGCTCATTGTTTTCCTGTAATTATTTCTGACAGCGCTTTGATCTTTTCTGCAGCGCCGGCCTTTTGTTCGTTGAATTCCACGAAGACGTTCCCCAGAGTAACGCCTTGTCATTCCTTTAATGACATGACTGAGTCACCGCTTCGCGTGTCACCAAGACCGTGGCTGATCCTTCAGGCTATTGTTCTGTTGTGGTATTGCGAGATCTGACGCTGCGCTCTCACCTATTATATATCTATTACTTAACAAAAATGTAATAAATATTAATATTCATAATTGTTAATAACCTGGAATTAACAGGGCAATCTGGTTTGCGTAGGTTTCTGCCAGCCTACTTGTCGCCTCAGGAAACTGGAATGCTTTTCTGGTTTTGTTCAGTGTGGTGACTTTACAAATAAATAATTGCTAAAACTATAAGACAGTGAGTTAGTGGTTTGTGCAACATAAGGCAGTGGAAAAAGCAGATTTATTTGTCCGAAAAAATAACTGTAAAAAAACAAAAACGAAGCAAAGTCTAGGGTGTGGGTTGTTGTTGACTCAGGCTGGTGTTGTACAGCCTGATGGCAGTTGGGATGAAGGACCTGCAGTAGCGTTCCTTCTTGCAGCATGGATGCAGCAGTCTGCTGCTGATGGAGCTGCTTAGGTCCCCTACAGTCTGATGCAGTGGGGGAAACACAGTTAGTCGCTACATCTACAAGTGCAAGTTAAAACACATTATGAAAAGCAAAATGCGAGACCCTGGACTGCTGAGCAACTGAAGTTGTACATCAAGCAAGAATGGGAAAGAATTAGAGCGACAAAGCTTCATAAATTGGTATCTTCAGTTCCTACACTTACTGAGTGTTGTTAAAAAGCAAGGTGATGGAACACAGTGGCAAACACCCCCCCTGTCCCAGCTTCTTTGGAACATGTTGCAGGCATCAAACTCAAAATGAGTGAATATTTGGAGAAAAACAAAGTTTGAACATTAAATACACTGCCTGGCCAAAAAAAAAAGCCAACACTTGGATTTAACTATGCAAATACATACGAGCCTCCTATTGGATAATTACTGCATGGGCGATTATGTTTCAGCTGGCAACAAGTTATTTAACCCCAACTGACGCAATGAGTAGCTTCTCATTTCTTAAACAATGTGTCTAAAGACACATCCTGTGGTCGTGGAAAAGATGTTAGTCTATTTGAGAAGGGTCAAATCATTGGCATGCATCAAGCAGAGAAAACATCTAAGGAGATTGTAGAAACTACTAAAACTGGGTTAAGAACTGTCCAACACATTATTAAAAACTGGAAGGATAGTGGAGAACCATCATCTTCCAGGAAGAAATGTGGTGGAAAACAAATCCTGATTTATGTTTGGTGAAATCAAATGGAAGAAAAAGCAACAGTAGAACTCAGGACTATGTTTAATAGTAAAAGTAAGAACATTTCCACACGTACAATGTGAAGGGAACTCAAGGGATTGTAGCCTTAAGAAAACCACTAATCAGTGAGGCTAAAAAAGGCTTCAGTTTGCTAGGGAGCATAAAGATCGGACTCTGGAGCAATGGAAGAAGGTCATGTGGTCTGATGAGTCCAGATTTACCCTGTTCCAGAGTGATGGGGGCATCAGGGTAAGAAGAGAGGCAGATGAAGTGATGCACCCATCATGCCTAGTGTCTACTGCACAAGCCTGTGGGGGCAGTGCTATGATCTGGGGTTGCTGCAGTTGCTCAGGTCTAGGTTCAGCAACATTATGTGTCCAAAGAATGAGGTCAGCTGACTACCTGAATATACTGAATGACCAGGTTATTCCATCTATGGATCATATTCCAAGATGACAATGCCAGGATTCATGGGGCTCAGATTGTGAAAGAGTGGTTCAGGGAGCATGAGACATCATTGTCACACATGGATTGGCCACCACAGAGTCCAGACCTTAACCCCATTGAGAACCTTTGGGATGTGCTGGAGAAGGCTTTGTGCAGTGGTCAGACTCTCCCATCATCAATACAAGATCTTGGTGGAAAATGAATGAAACACTGGATGGAAATAAATCTGGTGACATTGGAGAAAATTATCAGAACAATGCCACAGAGAATATGTGCTGTAATCAAAGCTAAAGGCGGTCCAACAAAATATATGAGTGTGTGACCTTTTTTTTGGTGTTGACTTGGCCAGGCAGTGTATCTTGTCTTTGTATTGTACCCCGCCTCTCGCCCGATGACAGCTGGGATAGGCTCCAGCAGACCCCCACGACCCTTAACAGGAATAAGCGGGTACAGAAGATGAATGAATGAATGATACTCAGTGTCCTGGTTTCCTAGCAACCCCGTATTAAATGTAGTGTTGTCCTGTAAGCATCTGCTTCTAATCTTCTAATCTCACTCCTGTTTTAGCCAATGAAACTGGTCCCACTGGTTTGCAACGCGACCTGCTGCACCCATAACCCAGTAATGACGCACATTCATCTGTTTTAGCATCCTTCTGTTTGCCAGCTAGAGTTGATTTATGTGCTTTTCACTGAGGCTTCACATCGTCAAGTACAAGTGAGGCAATATTGTTTTGTAATTTAACTGTCATTTATCTTTTAAACTCACTTTATTTCTGTATTATATAATGTCCCTGGCATTGTCTTACACATCTGTGCACATCTGTGCAGTAAATTTTCTACTTAAAATCAGACTTTTAATATATTCTTTGTATATTTTATAATGTTTTATTATAGGAAAAACCAAACACCAGGACACCTTTCTTGTACACATGAGCTTACCTGAAAATAAAGCATGTTGTGATATAAAGCTTTAATGTAATTTGGTTGTAAGCAGCTTTGACATTTATAAGGTTTATTACTTTACAGCACTTGCAAACAATTATACCTTCTTGTTGGCAGCTATATTTCTATCCTGCAGGCTCCTGTTTTTGCACATTAATGACTGAGAACTGCTTATAAAAAAGTAAATGGTGAAATTTTGACTCAAGTCTTATAATTAATGGTTCACTTCTTAGGGGGGAGGACTTTGGAGCAACAGGGAAATGTGACTTTTCAAGAAAGTTATGAAAGTATGTGGTCACAGTAAAAATTTATTCCAAACATCAGAATGAGTAAAAAAAAAAAAAAAAACCCAAACACATAATCCACTTTACTGACACATGTGGAAACAGGAGCTCTTTGGTCTAAAACTGCAGCTTCCAACACCTGACTCTGAATTTAAAAACATAGTGGCGCTTCATCAGTGCTTTCAGAAAGCAAGAAAAATCTGCTTTCTCGGTTTATTCTAACAAGCAACACCAATGTGTTCAGTTTATCCCTTTGCCTCACGGACTAAAACTGCACAAGAGCGAGACCTGCACAGTTAAAGCTCCTCTTTCTTCTTTAAGATTATCTGCCGGACCATTTCAGCTATTTTGGGCCGGATCTCTTTGACGGAAACTTTGGGTCCCCAAGCGTCCACCACTTTGCCGTTTATGTCAATTAGATACTTCCAGAAATTCCAGTCGGGCTCCTTTCCAGACGACTCTGTGAAGGACAAGAGACAAATGAGTGTATGTTACAATATTTTCCACTCAGAAATATAGATTTTCAGCAGTGCAGTAGGGCACTAACCAACCTCTCCCTGCTCTGTGTTTACACCTGGCGTTAAATGCATCTCCAGGCATTTAACGCTTGTCACTCCCAGTCTTTTGTTCAGCATACAAATAAACAGCGCCGCCATTTAATCACAGAGTATTGTAAGTGTCTCTATCAAAAACTGGATCAGAGCCACAAGCAGCTGATTGTTGTCTGTGCCTCATGATTTATATTTTGGAAACTGCTAAACCCATAATAACAGACATCACCTATTCATGTTATCATTTATAATAGTGATGAATGAATGAATTAAACTCCTCTTCCATAGATCAGCCCTGTTGAGTAGGTGATCTTTAAAGGAATACTCCGGAATTTTGGACATAGGGCCTCATTTACAACTGAGCCGGTGTGATATAGGTCGGTGGAGACCGTTTTCAGCACATTTGATCCATTCCTTAAATTTGCACAAATCACTGTTGCTAAACTGGTGTTGAGCTAGCGTGCGTCAACGGTAACATCCAGCCTGTCACTAAAAACAGCTATAACTGCTCCGCAGAACACCCGAGACAAATGTATTATAACGTCGGACTATCGATGTACATGTCAGTGTTGGTAGAATCATTTTAGAAATTAAACCAACCTTGCATTTTCAATGATAAAACATTTTGAGGGACTAGTTTCTCAGCAGCAGCGGAATTTTACTTTGCGTGTTAGTAGTAGTGCGTCAAAACGAAAACAGAAGCGCCCTACAGTCGTGACAGCTAGTAGTAGCCGCGTTATAAACATAGACAGTAAATCATCTTCATCGTCCTCAAACTCCGAAATCTGAGCATAGCTAGCAGTGGCCATAGTCTCCTGTTATCCCGATTCCTTCCCACTAGCCTAGGAGGACTGACAGCAGCTAAATAATCTCGCGTGATTGTCAGCGAAACCGGAACTGTCTTCCTCTGTAGCCTCACTAGCCCGGAGATAATATCAGTCCGCCGCTGCCGTAGCCTAAGCAACAACAGGGAACAAAGTGTAAGCTATTCCAATGCCATGCAAGGTTGGTTTAATTTCTAAAATGATTCTACCAACACTGACATGTACATCGATAGTCCGACGTTATAATACATTTGTCTCGGGTGTTCTGCGGAGCAGTTATAGCTGTTTTTAGTGACAGGCTGGATGTTACCGTTGACGCACGCTAGCTCAACACCAGTTTAGCAACAGTGATTTGTGCAAATATAAGGAATGGATCAAATGTGCTGAAAACGGTCTCCACCGACCTATATCACACCGGCTCAGTTGTAAATGAGGCCCTATGTCCAAAATTCCGGAGTATTCCTTTAATGTGACCCAGGACTCATTGTGTGTTCACACCTACCAAAGGAATGAGATCACACGCGTCCCAAACAACTCCCAAATGAAGACAGAGATCGGATATCTCAAATGCATCCTCATTGTGTCCGGGGTGTGTTCATACCTGTACTCAAAGTGTGCCAGGGCGGATGTTAATGCATGACGGGTGCTCCTTTTTTCCCTCGCCAAATTAATGGTTGTAAAAAAATAAATAAATAAAAATCTCAGGAACTACGCTGACGACCGTCTCTTCTGAAGAACTCAACTCTCTTTTGTCTCTTCTAACACCTATTGTTCATCTCTTCCTTCTTCACAGCTGCTGTTTATGTCTTGTTCTTTTCATCTTTTATCTGTCCACCTTTTTATTCTCTTTGTTGCTTAGTATTTAACACTTGTACAGCAGCAATAACACAGCTCCTCAATATACTAATAGCTGATTATTGTGTAATGCATCAATTTGTCTTATTTGTTCGGGTATTTAGTTTGGAATGAATATAGTCAGTTCTAGGAAGTCTAACTTTGTGGCAAGGATGACTCTACCCCCCATTTTGATATTCAAATAATCCTTTTAGTAGTTAGTTTAGAGTTTCTTTCTTCTAAAATATAAAGATTTCATGTTTTTCTTTGTTCACAGAGTCTTAACCTGAGGACCGGCTGCAGATGCCACTCACCGGCGAGGTACTTGTAGACATTGTTGGCTCCCGTTCCGACCACAGCAATTTTGCTGAACAGGGGGAAGGAGACGCCGTAGACTCTGCGCACAAAGCTGTCGATCTCCTTGTCGCTGCCGGGCTCCTGCTGCCCAAACTGGTTGCAGGGGAAGGCCAGCACGTTGAAGTGGTACGGGCCAAAGTCCCGCTGCAGCTGCTGCAGGTCTTTGTAGTGCTCCTCGGTGAAGCCGCACTGGCTGGCCACGTTCACCACCAGGGACACCTGGAGCCACAGAAACACACTGTAAAACACTGTCCTGGCTTAATATGAGCCGGCAACACCTTTTACTACCTGGAAAGGAGCTATCTCCAGTTAATCAAGTACTACTGGCTGCTTTACAACTGAATATTTGACACAAAGGGGAACATTAGCAACCTATAAAACACACTGTTCACATTAAACCGGGGACTGTTGTCATGTTTCAGATGTTTATGACTAGCTGCACCAATATCCTCTAAACTTCTCATACAGTCAGGCTTGGTTTTCTGGTGAACCCATGGTGAGACTCAATCTTCAGGCTGGGGACCACTGGACTGTCTATTAAAATGTAGATTTTACTGTGAGTACCAACCTGCAGGTTCCTGCAACAGAACGTGGCAGTGAAGGGGCCACTGGGTGCTAATATGACTGTAAGGGATGCCACAGTATGTCTCAGTTTTGTTGCATCAACTAGTACAGAAATCTGGAAGTGGCAGACTCATTGTCATAAGACTGTTGATGGCGCTTTGCTTAATCAAAATTTCAGGATTACAAAGCAAAGGTAAAAATGTAAAGGATAAGTGGAGCTAAAGTTATGAAGTGTGGCTTTATACCTGTGAAGCTGTTACTGATTGAATTTGGGTGTTTTTTTTATTCTGGCATAAATGAAAAAGGGGTTAAGTAGGATTTTCCAGTCAGGATTACTGACAATGGAGGCTTTTAAATCAATGTATTAATACGTATGCTTCCGTTGAAGGTCTAAATACCTTTAGTAGATTAGTAACAAAAGCTTTGTTGCTGCTAAAATAAAGTCTTTAACTAAATAAACTGTAGTTTTCAGCATTTAGTCTTTAAAATGTCACAAGTTCAGTTTGATCTGTCTTTATTCTGTCTTGATCCGTCTGATTGATCTGTCTGATTGTTTTGTTTCTGCAGCAGTTTGTAACTCAACAAACTTCAATATTCAATATAAAACTGAAACAAAGTCAGGCACTCAGTTTTCTTTTTTATATGACCCGTGGGAATGTTAGTGAAAGTTAATACATGTTTGTGTAAGCCTCATGCTTCTACTCACAATCAAAGCAGAGCAACTCATTGCAAAAGTATGCACATGCATTCTTTGATATGACTTTCTCTTGTTCAGGCTGAAAGTTAGATTGCACCAAGATTACCATCTACTGACATCTAGTGTAAAGACAAAGTATTTGCAGTGTAATGAAACGGTGTCATGCATTATTTTTAATTCCTTCACGGGAACTTCCTTACAACAGACATTGTAAACTATATATGAAGTGTTTCAAATACCATGAGCGACCGTGGTAAGGTAGAATTTGAAAGCATCAAATAAAGGTAATATGTTTTAAAGGACTAGTTTCAAGGGTTTTACTGGCAGAAATAGATTAAAGTATCCTCAATTATATTCTAATATGTGTAAGGTCACCCAAGTCCTTCATACAGATGTAACAGGATGCATGGAGCAAACAAATTCAGCTCTTTAGAGGTCCTTTAATGTTTTCAAGATGAAGTGGCAGACTGAATTTAGTGCTGCTGTATCCTCCTGACTATCAGTAGTTCAAATTTGTCCTCTGTGGAGGACATTTGCAAACCTGAATATCTCCCACCCACTACATATTACTGAATTAACTCTTTTTGTTATCTACAGAGGACATTTAGGGCTTTTCAATGATACCCAATGTGAAGGGGTGGGGCTTTGGTACATTTTTCTCTTTCTCATTAAGGAAAATGTCGTCTATCAGTTATATGAGATCTTAAAAACAAAAACTTATATATAAAAAATGTGATTGGACAATATCCCCCCCCCCCCCCCCCCCCCCCCCCCGGTAGTCAGGAGGATAGAAATGAAGACAATTTGAAAATAATTACTAGCATTTTATTGCCACCATAACTGGTTGCAGTCTGCAGCCTTGCCACTAGATGGCCCTAAATCTTGCACATGGGGCCTTTAAAGTTGTTTCATGGAGCTTCACTCTCTCAACAGGGCTAATTTAATTAAATAATTAATGGATATTTGTATATGAGGTGATTTTTAGTGTAAAAAGATTATTCTATATAAACAGGGTCATTCTTTTTTCATTCATATAGCCTCATACAATAAACTGAATTGCGTGGTGCCATTAAATTCATACATTTTTATTTACATACATCAAAAGTCATACATTTGACTTTTATTTGACTTGATCAACTTGACTTTTATGTTATTTAAATGGTTATCTCAGCTGAACATCTGAAAAATGAAACCCTGTATTTTTTGCTGAACAACTCGCAGTGATTCCAGGAAGTGTACATTATCAACATATCTTTGGTAGACATTTTAAGGTAAATCCGATCTGGTGCTCCGTACCTTGTTTGAATGGAAACTACGGAGCTCCTGCTGCAGCAGCTGCAGGGACTCTGCAGGCCTCTTGCCACGTAGGCCAGCGGGGCTACATGACGGGATGTCCCGAGCAGACTACCGTCAAACTGATCCGCAGCAGAGCTATGTTAGTTACAACTAGAATGAAATGTTAAGGGGCAGAAGTTAAAAGGAAAGGAGGCATCGCCATGCAGCATCCGTGCATGCAACAAGCAGACATGCAGAGAGGCATCACCGGGATAAAACTGTACCTATCAGCTGTTTATTTGTGGAACTTACCGAACCCCGGTATTTTTCCAGTGACACCAGCTTTCCCCTGCTGTTCACTAGTTTAAAAGTATAAAAGTCTTTCTGTTTGCCCTCGGTGAGGCTGAGTACGGTCAGTAACACGGTGAGCGCCGCGGGGAGCATCTTTTCAGTCAAACTGCCAACGCAACAGCAGAGAAACAACTTCTGACGAGCTGCGGAGGAGGCTCCGCGTCCGACCTCCAGTCAAGCTACAAACAGGAACAGGAGACAGCACTTCCTGCACCGGAAGACGCTTACAAAATAAAAGCAGATACAGTTGTGTTGATTTCACACACATTGCAAATAAATAAATAAATAAATAAAACTTGTGGTTCTTCAGATTAAATGATAAGTACAATCGATTGTTACACAATTTTCCACGTTAATAATACACCTTTGCACTGGTTGAAGTCTTATTTTCATTTACATAAGCTGGTTCAAAAGCATGACCTTTAAGATGAAACTTAGCAAATATATGTAATATATAAATATGGAAAAGAAACTCGAGATAATAAATAAAAAACCATGATATTTTTAAGTATGAAACTAATTCCAATATTTGACACACTAGCGTATGTGACATAGGCCTACTATAGACACATTTAAACTTTGCCTTGCATTCAGGTCTTCTGATGAGCTAGAAACTAAAAGTTTTCATTTTATTGTGTAATCTATATAGTTGCATAACCATTTACATGTTTGATGTATATTCCCATATTTTGATATAGTTCATTAGGAATTGCTCTTTTGGAAAATCTAAGATTTACATTTGCTTTTTTATGTAAAATTTGTTTATCACTGTAGTTGTCAGAGAAACTATTAAAGTATTTACCAGATGATACAAACATTGTCGATGAGTGCACTTCTGTTTATAAGAAGGATACAAATCATCACAAAAACACAGCTTATTAATAACAGCATTGTTCCTGAGTGTCATTTGAGTGGGAAGTGAGGCTATTTCACAATCTGAACATTACATTAACACGGAGTATACTTGAGATGTGTGCAGTATTTGGTTATTTGTGTAGTGTTACATGCATACAGCATACTGTATCGCCTAAATACATAAATAAATGAGTTGATGACGTGGCCCACAGCACAACCAAGCATCAAGATTAGAATAGAATAGACTTTATTGCCATTTGCACAGACACGAGAAAGTACAGCCTTTTTTTTTATAAAAAACAAAAATAAATAAATAAAGGTAAATATTCTAAGTAGCAGCAGAGAAGGAGACATAAATACTAAATACGCTTTATTATTACTGAAATATAAACAAGATTAAAAGCCATGAAGTGAGATTTTCTCTTTTCGTACAGTAAGTCAGGAAAGAAACAAACAGCGAGAGAAAGAAACAAAGACAGAAAACCCCACTGTAGTTACAGTAAAGTTTCAAAGCAACTGTCTTGTTATAGAAAGAAAGAAGCAAACAAACAAATGAACAAAGAGAGAAAGAATTAAACTAGCTACTGTAGATACAATAGTTTCTGAGCTGCTGACTTGTTATAGAAAGAAAGAAAGAAAGAAAGAAAGAAAGTACTGGCCTACTGCAGTTACAGTAAATAGTTTACAAACTGCTGCCTTTTTAAAGAAAGAAAGAAGCAAACAAACAAATGAACAAAGAGAGAAAGAATTAAACTAGCTATGTAGATACAATAGTTTCTGAGCTGCTGACTTGCAGTTACAGTAAGTAGTTTACAAACTGCTGCCTTTTAAAGAAAGAAAGAAAGAAAGAAGCAAACAAACAAATGAACAAAGAGAGAAAGAAAGAAAGAAAGAAAATATCTACTGTAGATCCAGTGAATAGTTTCCGAGCGGTCCCTGAACGCGCCTCGTTACACGCCCCTCTTCATCATCACTGGCACTCCCACAATGCAGCGGGGTAATGTATTAACATGGCGTCAATGGTTGCTGTTTTGACCAGGGCCGTGGGGTTTGAAAAACATTATGTAGACCAGGACCATGGAGACATCTGAACTATAATCCCAAACCAACTTCAGAGCTCGAAAGTAAGTTAGTTATCGCTCTTGTGTTTAGCATCAGTGGAAGTGGGGCCCGACTGTTTTTATTGACTTGCCGCTGTGTGCCAACTGAGTGGCAGTATTATTTATTTCCCGTTGCTAGCTGAGCCGGACGACCGGGCACAGCGGCTAACGGTAGTTAGCTCACCGAGACGGCTAACAGCATACTCGGCTAAACAAAGTGAGTCTCCAGGAAGTCCGGGCGAATCCTCCCCACACCACAGGGAACACGTTTCTGTTTTAATGGTGAGCCTTTCCTTTAGCTGGGGATATATGTGTGCGTGGTTACCGTCTCCCCGCCCCCCACTTTTCGTTTCTGTTTTGGAAGTTTAGCTAACGCTAACCCCTAACTAACCGAGCCAGACGTTAGCCCTAACCACTACCAGTCATGCCTGCGACCCCTAACCTGCTTTTAATTGTTTTTAACCCAAATTTAATCACCAGCCACAAAGAGTTAGGTGCACGGGACAAACAGTGCACCCTGACACCAACTTACAACTTGTTTGTCTCTTTGCATACAACAAGATGTGTGTGTGTGTGTGTGTGATTGGTTAATGTACACCACTGTGGTTTTTAACCTCCTTCATTCAGTGGTTTGCATCCGAGCAGCTTTGTTATAAACACTGTTACAGCCTGCAGCATTGCCAATCTGTGGTTAATTATTTTATTTTATGCAAAATATGTGGATATGCACAAACAATATAAGCCTTACAGGATGATTTGTTTTTATCAGACATCTAGTCCAGAACACGTGAATAAAGAGAAAATAGAAAAGCATTTAAGAAGTTAAACCTTATAGTATTTGGCATTTTTGTCTGATTAAAAGACTTAACTTGGTGACTGATCCAACAGATGGATTTTCTGTCATCATCTGACTAATTGTTGCAGCTCTGCATCTTTGTGCAAGGTCAAGGAGAGTGGCACTGCTCACAATATACAAATCATTAATTTATTTCTAGCTAGTTGGTACATTTATTTATTTTTCTGCTTTACAATTAATTAAAAGAAGGCAGCATTTCCAGAGGTGGGATGTGCGTGTTTATTTTCTGTTTTTATGTCACGTAAACTGGAAATAACTTCAGATTTTGAACTGTTGATCATGAACAATAATGTAAGTTTGTACCAAAACATAATCAGACTTAATTTGAGGAAAAGAAAGTGAATAAAATAAGTCATTGTTCATTGTACCGTTAGTAGAATACATCTATTTTTTAAAAGTGTATTGGCTTCCAGTTTAATATTCTTACTTTTATCTGCTCTAATGTGTGTTATTAAGAGAACCTATTCATCTCCCAGACTTTTGAAAGTTGTGAATCCAAACTCTACTTTGGAAAAGTTGAATCAAGATTTTGTAAACTAGATCTGATAGAAAACGCATTTGCAGACATCGGGTAAATCGTTCTCACACTCCTCTTTCTTAGTTATGAGACCATTTATTCATCTTTTTAAATCAGAAAAATAATCATAGAATTTATCTTGTGAAAACTGCGCAAAATATTTTGGACTGACTGGAAAACCTATCGTGGAGGTGAAACCATCTCAATTTTCTGTCCTCAAGTAAAGAAAATTGATTCCCCAAAAACTCAAGACTCATAAATTCATTAAACTACAAAAGTTAAGAAGCGTTTAACTCCTGTGGCTTCACGATTAAATACAACAACAACAACAACAACAGTTCTTGTGTTCTTTTCAGTTTTATTTTTAGAACAATATGTAAGTTACGTGGGGAATGTATTAATGTTAAAGCCAAGTAATCAAATTCTCAGTTACATTTTAAATCTTTAACGATAAACTCAAACATTTGCGTCACAGCAGCATGTACAATGAACAGTACAACAACAATTAAAACTTCTTTAACTGCTAGAGATTCCCTCTTGTATGTATGTATATTTCTTTTTATAATGTAGCCCTAGTAGGTTATTTGCAAAGTGAGTGTTACTGTGTAGTCGTTCACTTAGCATGACCTAAGTTGGCAAAACAGGGCACGTTGGGTTTTCACAGTACTGTCTGTTGTGTAGCCTGCGTACTTTGACTGATAGCTAAGCTGTTTTTTTTTGTTCCTAGACTTTAGGTGGCCTGTCTCCCCGTTCATCTGAAGTGTGGTGTTAACTCCACCTGGAACAAGAGCAGCAGGGCAGGAGGGATGGAGGAGTCCAGAAGTCCAGTGAAATCAGTCAAACAGTCTCAGCCGAGAGGAGCCAAAACCTCGTCCAGTGAGAAGTCAAATAAAGAGGCTTCTGTGCAAAGAGAGGGTAACAAGTCTGCGCCCCGCAGCAGAGAAAACCTCGCCGCTGCAAAGGATGAGCACTATATAGGCAGCCAGGTAAGCCGCGGGCCAGGCAAGGCTTCTGCGGATTTCCCCCAGGACAGGAGGAGAGGACGGCCCTCCAGGCTGACTAGACTGACTGGAAGAACGAGTTCAGGGGAGAGAGGCAAAGGAAGACTGGCAAGCATGCAGCAGCAACTGGTGGCACAAGCCCCTGACTCCAGGGCATCTCTTTCTGCAGACAGCAGCCCCTTAACAAACAGAGAGACCAGCTCTCCTGTGGTACCTGCTGTGAAAGGCCTCACGGAGCAGACCAGGAGCTCCACTGGAGCCCAAGCAAAGGAAAAGTCCCACGGTGGGTGACAAGGTTTGTTTTTGTGACATGATTCCACCTTCATCAGACATAGTTGTAAGCGAGTAAACTTCTCTGTCTTTGTTGTTATGCAGTGGTGAGAGCTGCAGCACTGATGCATCAGTCTGCTGCAGACGGCACAGAGGTGAGGCCCGCTGTGGAGGACGGGCCTCTCACAGAGCAACAGCTGGGCCTCCGACAGGCAGAGGAGCGCCTCTACAGGGACTACATCCACCGGCTGTTGAAAGTAAGGAAACAGGCCAATCGTGCCTGATGTGTAGGGGTCGTTTGCAATTGAATGTCTGCCAGACGACTTTAGATCTCGGTTATTTACACACCTATTCACTCATGATCTCACCTCTTTTGAACAGTCACTGCTTTAATCACTGGTAGAGAGCTTCATTTATAGGCCTGTAGTGATATGTCGTTAAACCAGTCAGTTTAAAATTAGAAACCAACAAATTTCTAGGGCTGGGATTAAAAATATATATATATGTGTGTCCCCAGGGGGCAATTTAAGGCATCCAGACTGATCCAAATCAATCTTGATTTAAAATATATATATAAAAAAAATTGATATTGATTCTTAAAACCCTCTAATTAGTTTTTAAAAATACACACCATTTCCTGCACCCTATTGTTAGAAATCTCGCTGGTCTCGCAAGACTGGTTTCACTTCACAAACCTCCCAGAGTCAGAGATTAGTCCAGGTGTGAGTGAGATCCAAAACATGACAGAAGCTCCAACTCTGAGAGCAGCGTCCGGACTGAAATGTGATTTCAATTTAAAAAGTATGACAACAAAGAAGAGCTGGACGAAAGCAAAGGGGCATGAAAGATGAGAAACTAGAGGGAAAATATTGTGGAAATACCACAAATCTCTAGAACTAATGACAACATTAGTTTTAGGTTGAAGTAAAAAGGTTTTGAAACTGAAATATCTATAAAAGAATTGAAATTGAGTGGAATCGAATTCAGTTCAGGAAATCGGTAGCGATACCCGTCCGTTCAGATTTCCATGTGAAAAACTAAGAGAACATGAAGTGATTGCCTTTGTCTCTCTCTCTGTCTTTTCACAGCAGTCCCCCGAGTACCCCAACTATCAATACTTATGCAAGCTCTGTTCTGTGCACATTGAGAACATCCAAGGAGCACACAAACACATCAAGGAGAAGAGACACAAGAAGAACATCACGGTGTGTGAATTTTTAATTTTTAAGCGCTCACGTAGCTGTGAAGGAAGGATTTATTCTTATTTGTAGTTGACACATTCTGGTTGTTTTAGGAGAAACAGGAGGAGAACGAGCTGCGTGCCCTGCCTCCTCCCTCTCCTGCCCAGATTAGGGCTGTGGACGCGGCCGTACTGGAAACCGCCAGGCAGCACGGGATCTCAGAGGAGGACTTTGAGGTTCGGAAGGCGGTGGTCGTCAGGATGGAGGAGATCGTTAAGAGGCACCTCTCAGGTTCGCTTGTCTTAATTATACCTTACTGATGTGTGTATTGGTCAGTTTTTAATACATGGGATGTCCCGATCAGTATCTGGGCATTGGGCTTCAGCTTCCCTGTAGCGTCAAAACGTCTCCTTCTGTTTTGAGGCAGTTGGCACGTGATTAAACATGTCTGCTGCGTGGAAGAACTTTACTCTGGAAAATCAAGTCAGCCAGACAGAAATTTGTAAATTAAGCAGTGTGGATGTTTGGTGAGGTGGTAGAAGGAGATCATCATTCAATACTACCAAGTTTATTCACCACAATAAAAACAACACAGAATCCATGGAGTCCACTCTTTTCTCTGGAGACAGCGTCAAGGAGAAACATCTTCCAGAGAGGGTTAGGGAGTTTATGGCAGCGTTGGATGACCAGAACATTTCTGGAGTAGAGAACACAAGGTACCAGCTACCCTCTCCACACTACATTAACTTTGACAGAAAGATTTATTGGACTGAATCCAGTCCACTCTAGGAGAAGACAAGGAAGACAAGGACAGACTTTAGGACGCTACAGGAGACCAACTCTAGGACATTTAACATCAGAGAGGGACTCAGATCGGGCCGTCTCTACTTTATATTATGTGTTTACAAATGTCGTCTCTTTCCAGCTTGTTCTCTGCGTCTCTATGGTTCGTGTCTTACCCGGTTTGCCTTCAAGACGAGTGATATCAACATTGACGTCACCCACCCTTCCTCAGTAAGTCTTTTCCTTTCACAAAAACCAGTGATGACATGTGTTCCTTATGAAGGATAGTCTCTCACTAGTTTTTATCTGTTCAGATGACACAACCTGAAGTCCTGATTCAAGTGCTGGAAATCCTCAAAAACAGCCGTAAGTTTTGACACCGTTAACTGATAATAAACCTGCAGCATTTGTCTCTAATTTGGAGGAAATATTTCTCTTCTAGGAACTCACAACGTGCATCATTTATCATTCTTGTAAAAGTGTCGTTCTGTCGTGACGTTCTGTTTTTTTTTTTCCACTCTAGCTGAATTTTCCGAGGTTGAGTCAGATTTTCACGCCAAAGTTCCTGCTGTGTTCTGTCGGGATGTCAGCAGGTCAGTCTCGGCTCAAACTTTATTTTTACTGAAGGAGTGTTTTGTTCTCTTGTGTTTCCAGTCGCTGATTCTTAAATATTTGATTGCGACTTTGATGATGAGAAGAAGGAAATCTTTTTTTAGAACTGCAGCACGGCACCTTAAGATAATACCATCAGAGTCCGCTGAGTTAGATGAGCTCGTTTTTATTATGCCGATGTATCTGATAATTGTTATATTACATATCCACTCTTACGCTCCTGATCTTCGGGGCCTGAAGTTTCAACACTAATTCGATAGCAGCTTTGGTGCCGCGTGAAAACGCCTTCTAATAAAGAGAAATAAAAATCTCTTGCAGCGAAAACAGGAGTTAGATTGAGGCTCAGTGTAAGAATTTAATCTCACTTCTAATTATTTTTGTTTTCCCTCGCCTCTTTTTCTGCACAGCGGCCTGATGTGTAAAGTGAGCGCAGGCAACGATCTCGCTTGCCTCACCACCAACCACCTGGCCACCCTGGCTAAACTGGAGCCCAGACTGGTTCCCCTGGTGCTGGCCTTCCGTTACTGGGCAAGGGTAAGGCTGTGACTGACACCTCAGCTGAAAAGAAGGAACGAAGAAACAGCTTCTCATAGGTTTCCAGTGTGTTCCGTTGGTTTTTAATGTTTTTTTTTAGTCCCGCGCATATCAGCTAATACTGACATCCCCCTTCTTTAGGACAAAGGTGTCTGCAGGTTGCTTTCAAATTGAGTGAGGATTTTATATTTACGCAAGTTAATTTCAGTTGTACAGATTGAGGAAAAGCTTTTTTTTTTTCTTGGTTTATCTCCACAGCTGTGTCATATCGACTGCCAGGCGGAAGGTGGAATCCCGTCGTACTCCTTCGCCCTCATGGTCATCTTCTTCCTGCAGCAGAGAAAAGAGCCCATCCTGCCCGTCTACCTGGGCCGCTGGGTAAGTGAAACTTAAGGTGGTGCACTTTCCTCAGCAAATAACCAAACTTAATTATTCCTTGCTGACATTTTTATTGGGCAGCTAACTGTAGGGTGTTGACTGGACATGACAGGAAAGGGAGATACGGCATGACACGAGACACAGGTTCTAGTAAGACGTGAACCTTGGACGTTGTGGTGCTCTTTGGAAATGTTTTCTTTTAGTCTAAAGCCCTGCCTTGTGCCACGTAGACGGTGTCTTGTCATTTAATGTATTGCACAAGTTGACCCACATTCTTCGTCTGTGTCTGGGTGTCATGTTTCACGAAGACGTCTACCGCACGGCTCAGGACTATGTTGGGAAACGTGGTTCGAACACAAGCCGTCATCCACGCACTGCTGCTTAGATGATCCCATTACGTTTATTTTTAGAGCTGCGATTCACACATTTGCATAAAAGTTCAGGAAAAAGAAACGATTCGACGCTGCTGTAAATCATTAATTTCTTCAAAATGTTAAATTTATATTCATAGTCGCATCAATAAAATATAAAATGACCCATTTAACTCGGACTGCATTTATCATTTCTGGCACAACTATTAAGGTGGAAACGTTTAGTGCACACAGCCTTTACCGCCAGGAATAACTCCTCAGTGATGTTTAGATAAATGTAGCTTGGAGCTTTGTTCTACGGTGGGGGTCACACTACTGCACATATGAGATGAAGTAGAATAAGAAGTTTTTTTAATTTGCTTGTTTACTATTTAATAGTGTAAAGTCTGAAAACAGCCCCTGGGGCCTGGAATAGAGCAGAGTAAGTCAAGTGTAATGACATAACCTGTCATTACCTGGGCCACTTCATCTGTTAGTGACTTGGCTTGTTGTTGTGCTGGTTAAACCAGGTGTGGATTGCTTCATTTAATGACACACACCTACTCTTGGTATGGCGACGCTGCAGAGGATCTGCAGAAAATACATTTAACAAATAAAGTCCACATTTGCTGAAGGTGATTTCTTTTTAACTCCCAGACCTCTCCTGTCCAGTTTAACACTTAAGCCATTTCTTTCAGCCATAATTGTTCCACCTATCGGTAGGAGGTGTTCAGGACCTAAATTATAGAAGCTACTGAGTCAGACATGAATTGTTTCTGCATGACGCCTGAATCTGTGTTAATTTAAATTTAGTCTTCTGTCGAATGAGCTTATTAGTCACAGTTTAGACATTTTTGTCAACTTTTATTTATTATATTTAGTCAAACTGCAACTAACAGCACTGAAGGCTACTATCTGTAGCAGAAATCTGAATCCAGGTTAAAAGGCTGTATCAACACTCATCTATTAGCACTTCTTCAATTCTACATATCTCTTTCCAGAGTTGGATATCAGCCTGCTGTGCTGTCCTTGATCATTTATAAGGTTGGATCAGACATTACAGAGAGATTAAAGAGGTAGCATAGCAAGTAAAAATACAAAAACTTTGTAATTTTTCTTTGGCTGCATTTATTTTATGAAACTTAAAACACACAGACCTACAAAAGCAGTGCGATGGCTGAACACGTATTTCTTGAGATAACTTGTCTGCTTGTGTGTCCGAGAGGGCAGTACTCACAGCTATTGTGACTGTAATTCAACTACAAATATAATAAAAAAGAGGTAAAACCATTAAAGGGTGAACGCAGCAAAAGCAACATTTAAAATCTTAACAACAAATTACAGGCCTGAGACTTGAATGATAATGATGAGTTTCTTTGGTTTTGGACTTAAACACGAGAAGAATTACTTCCAGGAACTATATTTATGTGATAAAGTTCCTGGTGATAAACTTATTGTTAAATTTACGAGTTGATGAGGTGCACCAGAGACACTGTTAGTTTAGTGTCTCATGTGCATTCACTTGGCAGTCAAAAACCTGTCTGCAGCGACAGAGCTGCAGAGTTTAGCTAAGTATCTAAAACAATCTGATCCGTCAAAGTTTTGCTTGCTTCTTCTTTTTCGTTCTTCCGCTTGGCTTTAATTTTAATTTTTTCCCTCTTTCAGGTCCAAGGCTTTGACGTGAAGCGCGTGGACGAGTATCATCTAACTGGAATAGCGTTGGACATGTTTGTGAAATGGGAGCGCAGACCTCAGAGCTCCACGGAGGGACGCGGGGAGAACCGAAACGATTCCAGAGGAGAAGGCCGACAAAAGCCAGAGCACAACAAGCTGGAGGATACGCACTATTCAGAGGGCTTGGTGAGTCTTAAACGCACAGTCGTGCAGCAACAGAACAGTTTATGCTCTAAAAGGAGGATGTCTTGGCCTCGTGTTTCTAACTAACTTCCGCTGCTTTCACTTAAAGTCTCGTCTAACCCACGACCTGGGTAAGAATGTGTCCCTGGGCCAGTTATGGTTGGAGCTCTTACGTTTCTACACACTGGAGTTTGCTCTTGAAGAACACATCATCAGCATCCGCTTGAAGGAGCTCCTGTCTAGGGAGGTGAAGAACTGGCCTCGTCGAAGGCTCGCTATTGAAGGTAACAGACCACAAGGTTGGACAGCTCCTCTTATAGGACCTGGAGGTTTATCAGAAATTCATTCATTGCGTCTGTTTCTGTTTTTCTAGATCCGTTCGCCTTGAAGAGGAATGTCGCACGAAGCTTGAACAGCCAAATGGTGTTTGAGTACATCCAGGAGCGCTTCCGCACGGCTTACAAATACTTCGCTTGTCCTCAGAAAAGGGGCAGCGGAAGACGCCAGAGAAAGAAGAAGGCAGGGGGACAGGGTGCAAAACTGGAAGGGGATGAGACGAAAGAGGCGGCGTTCATGAGAAAGGAAGAGGACGACGGGAAAGGTGAAAAAAGTCACGGCGTGCCGATGGGCCAACAGGGATCGAAGGAGGACGAGGAGCCTGCAAGCGACGATGAAGATGGTTCAGATCCGTCCAGAAAGAGGGATGAGAAGACTTTAGACGCCAGCCTCATGGACATGGTTCTCAGCGAAGGGAACAAAACCTTCTCCCCCAACGGCCTGCTGGACAGTGACAGAGAAGGGGAGGAGGAAGAAGAAGAGGAGGACGAGGAGGACGAGGAGGAGGAGAACAGTGTTTCAGAGATGGAAGGGCCGGTTACATCAGATGAGCTGCACTATGTGTTTGATAAGATGATTTTCACTGGTGGGAAGGTAACTATAATGAACCCCAGCTAAAAATATTATATCATCTTTATTGACACATAATAAGTCGTCTTCATCTTTACTTCTGAGTTTTTTATATTTATATAATTATCAAATTAAAACCATCATCTCATGTGTGAATCTTTTTGGGGGGTTTTCTTTTCTTCCAGCCTCCGACCGTCGTGTGCAGCATCTGCAAACGAGACGGTCACCTGAAGGACGATTGTCCCGAAGACTTCAAGAAGATTGAGCTGAAGCCTCTGCCTCCCATGAACGACCGCTTCAGAGACATCCTCGACGGGCTCTGCAAACTGTGCTACTGTATGTGGTCGACACGCACAGTCAATGTGAAATCAATAATTGACCCGTTGAATGATTTCATCTCGTCCTGTTTGTTTTTGCATTTCACAAATCAGACATGTTTAATTTTTCGCGTTAGGGCTGGGTATCGCTAGCCTGGCTCCGCCTGCCTACGTACTTCCGCTCATTTGCATTCCCTACAGTACTCCGTCTGGAATAGCTTGATCCGCTAACGTTTACTCCGGCCAACTGGTTGGCGGACCAATCAGCGAACAGAGGGCGGGTCTGAGAGCGATTACGTTTCAGTTGCGCGCCGAGTTTGAAATGTTTACACGAACGGAGACGGATATACTCGAAGCCATTCGCTCCGTTGTGGATATGCTTCCTGGCATTACAGCACTTTTATTCCAATTTCGCGTCCTTAATTGCAATGGGGGATGGTAGAGGAGCGATTTGTTTACTTGTTGCGTTCTTGAAAGCGGAAGTACGAGGCAGCAGAGCCTGAAGGCTCCGGCGCATAACATACGTCATTACCAAACGTTAGTGATTGGTTAAAGGAACGCCGATGATTTTAAACCTCAAACTGTGCCCTCCCACCAGGAAATAAACGTTTGCCAATGGATCTAGGCCAGACTCTCTGCGAAGTCAGAGAGTCTGGTATCCAGGCTAGGGTATCGCTATGAGTCTCCCGAATCGATTCTGTTCTGATTCACAAGTTTTCGATTAGATTTTTCATTTTTGAAAATATTTTACTTACTAAAAACTAAAAACGTCATCGGTTCCAGCGATTTGTGGCGTTTCCACAATGTTTTACCTTCAGTTGCCTTTGCTTTTGTGCAGCTCGTCACTCTCGTCATACTTTTTAGATGCAATTACCCCACAGAGTTTGAGTTTCTGTCATGTTTTGGATCTCTCTCAGCGAGATTTCTGACGATCAGATGCAGGAAGTTGAGTAGTTGTACCTAATATTTTAATTTACTGATTGATTTACCAAATATTTTCATGATCAAACAGTTAAAGCGATCAGTACTTGTTTTATTATCATAGATCACAAAGTGAAATTGTAAAATCTATTGTGAGACCAACAAAGACCAGTTAAAGCAGCAGTTTCTCACTTTTCTGTGAAATTAAAGGCTGTTATAGAGTACTGCGGGACATAGAAGACATAACTTATGTACGTAGCCTACGCCGTTGTGAGACATTTATACTTCTGCCTCACTCTGTGAAAACGCCACCCAAACACTAGTCGCCGCTGTGTCGGGTTAATTTTTGCCGAACGATTAATGCGTCATAAACAGTTGCTAATAACGTTTACTTTACTTGACTAATCTTAGCAGCTCAGTGTAATTAAATTCATGGTCTTCTGTTGGTAGATGAATTGTCACCTTCACACATTGAGCAGCAGAAGAGGGAGCAGATCCTGGCCAGCCTGGAGAGGTTTATAAGGAAGGAGTACAACGGTGAGCGTCAAGCATGAACTACTTCAAACTGATTCTCAAACTTCTTCTGGTTTTCTTGTCTTAGCCTTTAATTCCTGCCCCCCTGGTTCTTGAATCCACAGAAAAGGCTCAGCTCTGCCTGTTTGGCTCGTCCAAAAACGGGTTTGGCTTCCGCGACAGTGACCTTGACATCTGCATGACTCTGGAGGGTCATGAGACCGCAGAGGTTGGCAGACATAGACACTCCCATGCAGCTGTTTTGCAGCCAAACGTGATGAGATCCCTCATCTTCTGAATATGTTTTATGTCTCAACAGAATCTGAACTGCAAAGAGATCATCGAAGGCCTTGCAAAAGTGCTGAAGAAGCATGCAGGTGAATTATAATTGTCTCTGGATCATTTGTAAATACTCGTTTTACGTGTTAAGGACTAGTTGTGACCTCCACATTCTCCCGCCGTCTCAGGTTTGAGGAACATCTTGCCTATCACCACAGCTAAAGTGCCTATAGTGAAGTTTGAACACAGACAGAGTGGCTTGGAGGGGGACATCAGCCTTTATAACACCCTGGTGAGTGGAGGAGACTCTCAGACCACGGCTGCTTAAACTGTGTGCCGCCTTATTTGTTGAATTAATTTGGGCGGATCCTTCTTGTCTCGCAGGCTCAACACAACACCAGAATGCTGGCGACGTATGCAGCTCTGGACCCACGTGTGCAGTTCCTGGGTTACACCATGAAGGTCTTTGCAAAGGTTGGTGAAAGTTGGCGATGTACATACAGGAGGATACAAGCAGCATGAACAACCCAAATGATCTAACCAATTCCAAATTAGTTCACCATCCTGATCGCAGGCTGGGGTTGTTAGTTGAACCCGGACAGAGCAGCAGCGATGTCGATGGTATTTTCTTTTCAAATAGAGAGCGGTGACGGCAGGAAGAGCTAGCTACGCCCATAAACTAGCAGTGTTTTTATGTTGTTCTGCTCGTTTCACTGAGAAACATTTGTAGTGGCAATAATACAAGAGGGTTACCTAGGCCTGAAACGCCCACTGGAGACTAGGGATGTCCTGATCGTTATCAGGGTCTTCTTTTTCTTCTTCTCGTCCTCCTCGTCCTAGTCCTTCTTCTCCTTCTTCTCCTCATCATCTTCCTTCTTCCTTCTCTTCTTCTACTCCACCTTCTTCTTTTTCTCCATGTACTCCTCGTTCTTCTTCTTCTCCTGCTCCTCCTCCTCCTCCTCATCGTTTTGCTTTCTCTCCCCGTCCTTCTACTCCTTTTGCTTGTCCTCATCTTTCTTCTTCTTGTCCTCCTTCTTCTTCTGCTCCTTCCCCTGTACTTCTCCTCCTTTTGCTTGTCCACATTCTCCTTCTTCTTGTCCTCCGTCTCCTTCTCCTTATTTTTGTTGTCCTCCTACTCTTCCTTCTTCTTCTTGTCCTCCTACTCCTCCTTCTTCTTGTCCTCTGTCTCCTTCTCCTTCTCGTCCTCCTACTCCTCCTCCTTCTTTTCATCCCCCTTGCTATTATTCTCCTCATCCTTCTCATCCTTCTCCTCCTCCTTCTCTTTCTTCTTCTTCTTTTCCATAGGAAAAAAAAATAGTTTAAGATCAGATCAGGCCTCCCATTGACCGATGCTGGATATTAAATGATCAGGATCAGATTGGGTCAGCAGGACTTTCTTGTTTCTTAACGTCGTCTCTTGCTGTAACTAACCTCGGCCTCTGTGCTCACAGCGCTGCGACATTGGGGATGCATCCAGGGGAAGCCTCTCCTCTTACGCCTACATCCTGATGGTGCTTTACTTTCTGCAGCAGAGGCAGCCGCCGGTTATTCCTGTTCTGCAGGAGGTATCTACCGCTGATTAATGAAAGTCACCTGAGCTATTCCTTAAACATTAAGGAGTGTATAACGACGCCATTTCATGCCTTTTCAGATCTTTGATGGGAAGAACGTTCCCCAGCGGATGGTAGACGGCTGGAATGCTTTCTTTTTTGATGACCTCAAGGTTCTGGTGAGTCCTGGGGTCTACCTTAATTCGGCTGCCATTTGTCCCTTGTACACATAATTTAATATCTAAGTGTGTCTGGTGTTTGTCTTCACGCAGCCTCAGCGCCTCTCAGATCAACAGCCGAACACGGAGTCGGTGGGGGAGCTGTGGTTGGGCCTCCTGCGCTTCTACACGGAGGAGTTTGACTTCAAAGAGCACGTCATCAGCATCCGCCAACGGAAACGCCTCACCACCTTCGAAAAGCAATGGACCAGCAAATGCATCGCTATTGAAGGTGCTCCCACGCCTCCGTTTGTCATTCCGTCTTTATTCTTATATATTTACGACTTGGGATTTTTAAAATTTTCTGCTCACTTGTGTTTCCTGCTCCTCAGATCCCTTTGATCTGAATCATAACCTCGGCGCTGGAGTTTCTCGCAAAAGTAAGTGCACTTCGTTTTAAGTTAAATCTTATTTTTGGACGCTTGTTTTAAAAACTATAAAATTGATTCTTCTTCCTCCTCCAGTGACGAACTTCATCATGAAGGCCTTTATAAATGGGAGAAAGCTGTTTGGAACGCCCTTCTATCCCGTCCCCGGTACTGAAGTGGTATGTCATTCACGTCTCGTGTCCCGTATTCACTCATCATGTGATCAAATGTCCCAGAGGACAATCTCTAAACATGCGCCGTTCTGCTGCAGGATTACTTCTTCGACTCAAAGGTGCTGACAGACGGCGAGCTGGCGCCCAACGACCGGTGCTGCCGGATCTGTGGGAAGATTGGACATTACATGAAGGACTGTCCAAAGAGGCGCAGGTTGTTCCCTCGAATGTGTGTTCTCTCTTAATGTAAAAACTATATTTAAAAAGCATTACTGTCCACAGAACTGCTGTATTTTTAGGTTTTTAATCATTTGCATGTAGCCATGTCCACAGCCGTATTCACACAGGACTAGTTCTTATTAAGGAAGAGACCGCTTGTAATTTCTAATAATTACAGAGGTCTTATGTGATCTTAATCTCTTGCAAAGCATGCATGTCCTTAATTTATAAAGTAAATTATTACACCGCAGTTTACCTAGCATATTTCTCCAAACACAGAGGTCCTTTGATAAAAACTAATCCAGTGTTAAGCCCTACTCGCACGGGATTAGTTTCACCTGGGGATTCAGAAATGAGCCCCCTACGTCTGTGTTTCATAAGACGCATTCACACAAACTCTGTTTTACTCTAATTTACTGTCCATAGTTCTGTCTCTGCTACTTTCCTCTTCAGTCCACTACACTGAATTTAAATAAAAAATATATTTTTAAAACTAAAACATGATGAGACTATTGATCCCCAGGAAGAAATTACAAACGTCCCGGCGGTATTTAAATCGGCCCCAGCTTTGTTGATGAACACATTAATGCTTGATCGAAAGATTTCATCCGTCTGAATGGGTGACTGGGTCAGTGATCTCAACTTTGCACCCTGACATCTGTCCAGACTTTGATTTACAACCTTCATGATTCTTAAGTGACAAGAGGGAGAAGCTGCAAATCAAAAGTCTAGTCGGGAACTAGGCTTGCTAATTTGCGCTGCGTTAAGATCACAGACGACCTCAGATATTACAAATTACCAGAGCTTCCAGACAAAACTAGTCCTGTGCTACTAGGGCTTTAATCAGCATCTCTGTGATTTGGGGATGTGCTGTATTTCTAAGTTTGGACAGATGTTTGGGTGCGAAGTTGAGTTGTCGCTCAATGTGTTCATCCCATGTGTAAAGGTGGAGCTAATTTAGACACTAACAGGTAGTTTGTAGATTCTCCCCCAGGATCTATACGTTCGCATGACATGTCTTATTTTTAAATTTATATATATATTTTCATTATTAATCTGAATCTGCAAAGCAACTAAAGCTGTAAAAATGTGTGTAGATATAAAAGGTATAATATTTATAACTCTGATATGTAGGGAAGTGAAGCGGAAAGTAGTAGAAACGTCATAACCAGAGATCATTTCTACGAATATGAATGAAACACTGAGTTTACAGAGCTGCTGAAACCCAGACTTGAGTAACTGGTTAACTTTCTAACAAGGAGAGTTGTCGTTTCCATCTCAGCTTTTTATACTTGAATGTAAGAATATGTTTTCTCATATTGTAACGTCAAACATTTTATAGCAGTGTCGCCCCTCAGCTAAAATTAAGCGAGGGGAGTTTTACTTGTTGTCAGCGTCTGACACATTAAAGAAAACATTGCCGACCCCGTTACGGGTCATTGTCCCATGTTTATTCAGTCGTATTCATACTTATTTCCTTTTTTCTTACCAGGATGAAGAAGAAGGAAAACGACAAAGATGAAGACGTCAAAGAGGAGGAGCGAGAGCCGAAGGACAGGCGTTGCTTCCAGTGCGGGGACATGGGTCACGTCCGGAGAGACTGTCCCGAGTACCGCCATCTCAAGAGGACCACCGGAGCACCAGGTCAGAGCAAAACGTCATTACCTGAGAAGCAGCTGGCCCAATGGAAAGCAGACGAGGTTCAGAATAAAACGTTTGCTAAGACTCCTCCTTATTCCACAGCTCCACACATGGTACGAACTATAGTGAGCTCCCAGTCCATCCCTATTCCTCAGACAGCAGCAGACTGTCCTGGACGGACCAGACAACCCTCTGAATGTGTGAGTACAGCATGTTGATGGTCCAGGAAGTAGTCTCCATGACATTTAAAATTAAATCTACAGTAAATTGTGCAGAAAGGCAATGAATCTGGATCCATTCAGAAGCGTCTGTTCACAGTAACTACTAAATGTATTCTCTTGTCAAGTCTACAAACGGATTTTGGAATACAGTTTTAATTTCTTTCTTCTTCTCAACAGTCCGATAGTCGTCAGACTCCACCTTACTCCCCACAGCCCGTCGCTGTCTCCCAGAGCTCCTCCCAGTCCTCCAGCTCCCCTCAGCCCTCCCACAGTAAGACCAGTTCTGCAGGTCCACAGAAGCAGCCTCCTCACCCCCAGATTCCCCTGTCTCTCTTCAGCTTTCCCACCTCCCACCCAGGCCAGTACCACCCGGGAACACTCACTGCACTGGGCCTTCTCCCCCCGCACCAGCACCAGTCGCACCAGTCCCAGGGCCCGCCTCCTCACCCGGTCCACATCCCCTCCACCTCCTGGCCCATCCACGGACCAGTCCTCACCACGTCCTCTCCCACCGCCCCTTCCCCGCCTGGCCTCAAGTTCGCCCTGCGTTCGGCGTCGGGGAACGGGAGTCCCACGGGCTCCGGGGGCAACCCCAGCCCCATGAACCTCAACGACCCCAGCATCATCTTCGCCCAGCCGGCGGGGAGACAGCTGGGCGTCGGCGGGCCGGGACGGGAAGGACACTGGCACAACCACATGGCACAACCTGGGTCTCTCATGGGCAATGGCACTGTAGTCAAGTCAGGTATTCACTGGGTGAACTTTGGTGGCACCGTCCTACTGCAACCTTACAGAGCAACTTGACACTCAACTAGTTTATCATCCTCACTCATTCTGGAGTTGGTTGGATTCATTTCATTCACCCAGATAATATCAGATAATTGAATGTGTTTGTTTCTCTCTCTGTCTACAGAGTCTGGTCACTCTGCTCAGTTTGTAGGCGTGAGCCAAGGCTCTCGGTTATGGGAGCACAACAAAACCCCCCAGTACACCCTGTCCCCGTCGTGGCCCTACAGGATGCCCCAGAACTACATCCAGCAGGGTAACGGGGGCTACCAGCCCGGCAAACCCTTCGTGGCCCAAGGTCAGACACAAGAAAGATATTTTTTTTTTTATATAACGGTCGAGTAAAAACATGTAATCCTGAGATCTCTGTTTTAACTTTCTGTTTCCGTCTTCTCCTCCTTCATCAGGTTCTGTGGTGCACCCGAATCCTAACTTCCCCCTGGTCCCACACGTCCGACATCCAGTCAACCTGAACTTCATCCAACAGAAGAAGTAAAACTCACATCTCTTTTTAAAATTAGGTTAATGGTCAGTAACATAGCAAAATCCAAATTATGTACGATTTACTATCATTCGATCACAGGAGGTTTTTTTAAAAAAAAAAATGAATTTTATCATTTTTGTACAGTTTTTATGTTTTATTTTCTCGTCTCATTACATTGATTTGTGATACAAATGTCAAATATTTTAATACCCCCATTTTTGAGGGGGTCCAAAAAAGTGTTTTTATTTTATGTGTAAAGTAAGGAGGACAAATGTAAACCTTTATTTTTATTAGCTGTATTCATACTTTGCTTGCCGCGAGATGAAGGCTTTGAATAGATGTTTGTTTTAAAAATGATCTAACATGTCACCCTAAGTACAGTATGTAGTGCCAAAAGCAGGGATAGCAAGAAAAAAAGGGAAAAAATATGAAATATTTAAACAAAAAAAAAAATGCTACAAAAAAATAAAGAAAAAAGCGAACAACTGTGCTTGTGTGGCGTGGGTTCATTTCTCTGATCACACAGGGTGGACTGGGACTGAACTGCAGCAGTGGTGCTGTGATCACCGTCACTACTATCTCGTTGCTGGTAGGTGACAATTGTGTCCGGCTGATGTCTAGTTCAGGTTTGTAAATGCATGGATGTGTAAGAAAATGATAAAAAAATATTCACCTTAAAAAGCATTTTCCCTAAAGACATAAAAGAAGCTAAAGCACGAGCATTACACAGTGTAGGAGTCCTAATTCAGTTTATTACTATTTACATAATTTATTCATTTTTCTATGTTTTTGCTTTATTTCTATTTGCAAATGTGCACCCTCTGCACATGGCACTATACACCGACCAGCCACAACATTATGACCACTGACAGGAGAAGTAAATAACATTGACCATCTTGTGACAGTTCAGTGTTCTGCTGGGAAACTTCTGGACCTGGCATTCATTGGTCTGGATGTTACTTAGACATGTAGCACCCACCTAGACCAGACCAGGCACCCCCACCCCATAGCAATGACACTCCTTGATGGCAGCAGCCATCCCCAGCAGGATGCAGCCTGACACAGACACACACACAAAAACACTTTAGGAACAACTAAAAAAAAAAAAAACATGAAGAACAGCACAAGGTGTTGACCTGGCCTCCAAATTCACTAGATCCCAAACTGATCAAGTATCTGTGGGATGATCCACAGAGGCCCCTCCCCTCAAAGGCCCCCCACACTAGCAACAGGACACCCTCAGAAGGCCCATGTCCATTCTCTGATGAGTCACCACAAGGGAGACCTGTACAATATTAGGTCGTAATGTTATGGCCTGATCGGTGTATAAGTTGTGGTCTATGGTACACACCCTTTGCAGGCTTGCTGTCTATTATCAAATGCCATTTTTCTCAGCTAAAACCAGGTAACTAAGGCAGATGACATCCTCATTGTTTGACAATGAAGTCTTTTCTGTTTCTGTCCAACTTGACACTAAATTACTGAAGGACTGAGCTCTCCAAGGGTGCAGGCCTGTAGCCAGGTGAGTTTGGTTCTGGTTTCTCCAGTTCTCAGTTCGCTGTAAAAACCCTCGTTCAGCTACTCTGAAAATAAAACCAGAACATTTTCTGTTATTTTAATTTCATTTTAGAGCAATAATCGTTTATTCTGGATGTTTACCTCTGTGGCTCTGGAGTTCCTCAGAGAATGCAGAAGCTCTAACGAACTCTAGGAGATTTCTGTAGTGAATCTGTAAAGGACACACAATGAACAACTCTGAATTGAATGCTGTACATTATATATATAGTAGTAGTAGTAGTGTGTAAAACTGGAATGAGTTTCTAATTTGTGGAGTTGTTGCAGTGCAGTTTGTTGGCAGAGGTGGCAGCAGAGATCTGGCTGCTGCTGAGGAACAACTAGTCCAGTGATGGAGGAAGAAATCCTGCCCCATCTTTGTAGTTACAGGTTTTTTTTTTAATGACATTCATAGACATCACTGTATCCAGATATGGTGTCCTGAAAGTTGCTTCCTGGTGCGTGAATCCAGCTTGTAGCAGCCTCCTGTATATGTGCACTACTTACTTTACTTTCTCCTGCAGGACCCATCATTTCAGGCTTTGGGGAGGTTTTACTAATATAAAGCCTTGAGATATTTTTGTTTCATTGATTGTGCATGAAGATGGATGAACTCTCCGTAAAGATTTCCCTGTAGAGTGGTTTAGAAGCTCAGTGTGGTGTCTCCAACCATCTCCATCTTGGCAGTGCCTAGCTCCTCTTAACTACTAGCTATTTCAAAGTATGGTCCAAGAGATGGAGCCATCTTGGCTGGTCCTGTCTACTCTTTAACACTAAGCTATTTGGGGCAAAGACTTGAGTCGGTTTTATAAAAGTTTTCTGGCAACTCGGGCCTCGGTGGTTTCCATTTTCATTCTTGGATATTTCTGCTTGAGCATCAAGCTCTCTTAACACATCCAAGGACGAATGAGCCAAAAACGTGTCCAGGTTTTCTTGCTCTTTGGTCCAACCCCATAACACATGAGTGTTAGGGTTTGCTCCACTGGATGTACACCAGCGAGTTTTGGATCAGCCCAAAGAATTCATGCACTGTCTCAAAAGGGAAGGAAAAGTAAAACTATTGTCTAATCTTTTAGAGTTCCATCCTCTGTATATCCATCAGATAATTTATTTTTCCACTTTTTAGACCCACAGCAAACAGAAACAGGTCTGAACATGAGAGTGACGGTGACTGCCACGTCCACCGACCTGCTCTGGATCACTTTCGTCCGTGAACGTTTGGAGGAGCAGAGAAAACGTCGGTAATCTCAGCGGAACGTCGTTTTTCAGGAACAGGTGAGTGACCTGGGATCGATTCAGTTTCCCGCAGAGGGAGGGGTCGAGAGCCGTCGCCTCGTCCTCCGTGGAGCTCAGGGAGGAGAGCTGCCAGTCAGACAGCTGATCCCTGACAGCGGAGGACAGCTCGGCCTTATCTCCGTCCTCAGACGCAGCTTCCTGCAAAAAAATAGCAGAAAAATATGAGGGTTTATCTTCAATCAACAAACAGTCTGTGGATCTGTGATGAGGATCATTGATCTGGTTGATGTAGCAGAGGTGACCCAATAAATAATATAGATTTATTTTTGCAGTATTGCTTCATTTTCATCACTTTGAGGAATCGAGTGAATCCTCAAAGTGATGTCTCTCTTACTTTAGGTGTTCTAATTTATCTTTTATCTGTGTTAAAGAGACAGAAGTAAATATATGTTATATCCATAGGAAGTATTAATAGGTCTGTTACAGAAAGGTGAGTTGTTGTACAGCTGGATAGAGTAGAGTATGAAAGGGTATGAATTCAGAGACTCAAGGTGAGTATTTTAAAGTTTTAACAGGTTTTAGTCTGGAGGTTTGTTAAATGGAGGCAATTTTTTATTATTCTGTTGCCATCACATGAGCATTGACAGGAATTAGCAAGAGAGATCATATTACTCCAGTTTCAGCTTCCCTTCATTGGCTCCCTTTAAAGTCTAGAATAGAATTTAAAATCCTCTTCCTTACATACAAGGCCTCTAAAGGCCTAGCTCCGTTGTATTTTAAAAACCTCATTGTACCAGATCATCCCAACAGATCACTTCAGTCTCAAAGTTCAGGCCTACTTGTGGTTCCTAGAGTTTCAAAAAGTAGAATGGGAGGTACAGGTGTCCTGTAACATCATCAGCTATATGTTGTATTTGTATCACCATCAGATTCTACATGTACACTTTAGTCAGATGTATGTATCTGTGACAGATGTATGTTTATCTCCTTCCTCCTATCCTCTCTCTTCTCTCTCTTTTCTGTCTCTACCCGGCCTTAGTCAGACGGGTTCCTCCATATGAGTTTAAGGTTCTGCTCAAGGTTTCTTCTTGTTAAAAGGGAGTTTTTTCTTTGCCACCGTCGCCTTCATGCTTGCTCTGGGGGTTTCAGGCCGGGTTTTGTAAACAGTCTTGAGACAATTTGTATTGTTATTGACGGTATATAAATAAAACTGAATTGAAGTGAAGTCACTCAGAAGTAGATATTACAATATCTGTAGATATTAGTGGAAAAGCAGTTTGTCCTGATGCGAGTCGTAAAAAAGGAGAAGCTCTGGTGGATTTTTAAAAAGCGTGATTTTGCATTTGTGGCAGGTTTTCTTCTCATTATTTCCTTGTGCAACGAGTCGATAATGACGATCTGTATTTCTCAAGGTTGTATTTTTTAGTAGAACCTGTTCTCTTGCTTCCACCCCTGCAGCTGTTCTGTCTCCAGCCACGCAGGGAGTCTTCGGGTGAATGTAGGACCTGGAGCGATCACCGGAGGGCGCCGTCACACACAGTCTGCCAGGAACCTGGAGACAAACACAAAGCCTGAGCGCTCTGTGTCAACGCCTAGGATTTATTTATAAAGGTGAGACACAGGCAAGGCAAAGTAAATTGTGCTTTTTATGCCTTTGGTGACCTTCCATTTCATCCCGCGTCCTACCTGCCTTCACCTATCGGCCCTCAGCCTCACCTGCACCCACCAACAGACCTCTGGATCTGTGCTCTGCTCGGTGACCTTACCTGGTTGATGGCAGCCCAGACTGCTGAGCTCCCTCTCATCTTCTTGAACTCATCCTCTACACCTTCAACATGAGGGGTTTCTCTGATCAGGAAATAAAGAAAATAAAAACACTAATTAAAGTTAACCTCAACCAGAGAGATGTGGAGAGCAGAGCTGGGCTGATCGGTGTATTTAAAACTCCACAAGTCAATAGGTTTTTATATTTACTCCTCAAGGAGGAGGAGGAGGGGAAGGAAGACAAAAAAAAAGGAAAATGAGGAGTGGAGGAAGGAGGAAGAACATCATAGAGGAAAAGATGAAAGTGGAGGAGGAAGGAGGAGAGGGGGATGAGGGAGGAAGAAAAACAGGGAAAGGAGGAGGAGGAGAGGGAGGAAGAATGAGGAATAAAATCAAAGAAGAAAAGATGAAGGAGGAGAAAGGAAGCAGGAGAAGAAAAGAAGGAAAAGGGCAAAGGAGGAGAGGGAGGAAGAATACAAAAAGAGGGAAAGGAGGAGAAGGAAGGGGGAGGAGGTTGAAGAAAAAGGAAAAGGAGGAGGAAAGAGGGAGAAGGAGGAGTAGTGAAAGGAGGAGAAGAAGAGGAAGAAGGAGGAGAAGGAAGGGGGCAGGAAGGAGGAAGAAAATCAAATATGAAGGAAGAGAGGAGGAGAGGAGGACAAGGGAGTAGAGGGAAGAAGAAAAAGGGAAAGAAGAAAGGCAAAGAGGAAAAGAAGGAGGAGGAAGAGGAGGGCAAAGGGGCAGGAGGAGTATAGGAAAGAGGAGAAGAAGAGGAGGAAGGAGGAAGAAGCATACACAAGCCACTCAGCTTCAAGTGATAGACAGGATCACATGTCACCAAAAAACAGAAAGAAAATAATCAAAGAGAAAAACTGAGCAAACACATTTTAATATCCAGATACTAAACACGTCTGTGTCCTGTAGACGAACATCGTTTCATCAGCTGGTTGTTAAACTCACTCTATAAACTATTTGACCTGTTTGCTGCCAACGATCTTGACAACGAGTCTGGGGACGTTTTTCTGAGCCATGATGGAGACGACGTGTCCTCAGGCAGACGTCAGTCACTCAGCTGATCAAGATCTGAGCGAGGCCCAAACCTCTTCCTCCTCTTCCTCTTCTTCTTTGTCTGTGGTGAAAATGTTTTCCTTTTCCAGCTTTAGACCTCATCCACCGGTTTGGATCTAGTTTCTTGCTCTGTGTCTGAGCTGGCAGACTTCCTGTTTACACTTTCCTCACCATGGTTACCTCTTTGTTCCCGCCCTTGAGCTGCAGCCCTGACACCTTACAGCACAACGCAGGCAACTGGGACTAAGGCCCCAACACTAACCTGAAAACCAAGTCTTAGCAGCTTTTAACCCTCAAAGGTTAGTATTCTGCAGGAGTTTGGCCAGCACAAATAAATAAGAACAAGAACACTCACTGATGATGTTTTCCTTTAGAGTCTGCTAGCATCAATGGAAATGAGTGAAAACCCAGAAGAAAGGTACATCTGACGGAACAGTGAAGTGTCCTGCAGCACTAGCAGGAAAAACAAAGGAAGGCTGCATTATGTTTTTTAATAACCACTCGTCATAAATGTCTAAAAGCTGCCGTGTCACTGGACGATTATGTGAGTGTTGATATTTTAGAGACGCATCACAATCTGAATCATAGATGAATGGACAGGGAGGAAGAAAAACAAAGAGGAAGGGGAGGACAAAGGAGGAGTATCGGATGGAGAAAGGTGAAAGGAGGAAGAACAGGAGGAGAAGAGGAGAGGGAGGAAGAAAACAAAAAGGGAAATGTGAAAGAGGAGGAGATGGGAGAAAGAGGAGGAGTAGTGAAAGGAAGAGGAGGAAGGAGGAAGAAAATCAAAGAAGAAAACGGGAAGGAGGAAGAAGAGAATGAAGGAGGAGGAAGAAAATCAAAGAGGAAGACAAAGTAGGAGAGGGAGGAGGACTAGAGGAAGGTGGAATAAAATCAAAGAGGAAAAGATGAAAGAGGAGGAAGAGAAAGAAGAAGGAGAAGAGGAGGGCATTGTAGGAGAGGGAGGAAGAAAAACAAAGGGAAAGAAGAAAAAGGAGATGGAGGAGGAAGAGAAAGAAGGAAGGAAGAAATGACAGAGGAGGAGGAAGAGAGGGAGGAAGAAAAACATGAAAAGAGGGAAGAGGAAGAGGAGGACAAAGGGGGAGGGCAAAGGAGGAGAGGGAGGAAGAAAACAAAGGGGAAGGAGGAAGAAAAGGGAAAATGTGAAAGAGGAGGAGATGAAAGAGGGAGAAGGAGGAGGAGTAGTGAAAGGAATAGAAGATGAAGAAGGAGGACGAAAAAGGGGAAGAAGGAGGAGAAGGAAGGGGCAGTAAGGAGGAAGAAAATCAAAGAAGAAAACGGGAAGGAGGAAGAAGAGAATGAAGGAGGAGGAAGAAAATCAAAGAGGAAGACAATGTAGGAGAGGGAGGAGGACTAGAGGAAGGTGGAATAAAATGAAAGGAAAAGATGAAAGAGGAGATGGAGGAGGAAGAGAAAGAAGGAAGGAAGAAATGATAAAGAGGAGGAGGAAGAGGGAGGAAGAAAATCAGGGGAAGAGGAAGAGGAGGACGATGAAGATGAGGAAGGGAAAGAGCATTAGCAGAAAAAACAAAGGCTGCATTTTGTTTTGTTTTTGTTGAACTCATCTTTAAGCTTAAACTGTAAAGTAAATGTTAAACTCTTTGTTCCTGATATAAAAAGTTAAAACATTCACATTCAGTGAATGGCTGTATGAACACAGAGTTATATACCACTGTATATGACACTAATAATACTACTTCTTCTTCTGTTTTATTTCCAGCAGATTCTGACTGAAATGTAGATACTTAAACACTGCACAATGGGGAAAAAAGAAGCAGGCAGAGAGAAACCAGCAGATCCAGCGTTTACATCAGGTTTGTCATTTTAATTCAGGGGCCCCAATTGATCTCAAGGGGCCGGACCAGTGACATAATAGCATAATAACCTATTAATAACTCCAGATGTTTTGTCCTTTGTTTTACTGAAAAAAAGAACAAATACAGTATGAAAATGTCTCTTTATGTCCACGTCTCTGACTAAAACAGTGTGACCCCCAGTGGACAAATAAGGAATAGCAGTTACTTTTTATTGAAAATTTAAAGTAATGTTTCGCTCTTAGCAAATTCATCCCATGGGGCCAGATTTGAGATTTTGATGCCCCTGGTTGACATGGTTATTAGCAGCTAATATTTCCCTCAACTCCATGTAGTCGGGTCAGACTGTTCTGACAGAGGTTGACCACCTCTGAGGCATTTTTTATTCAGATTGTCCGGTCCCTTTATATCAATACCAGTAAATTAATAATCAAATTCATCACAAAATGCATCCTTCACAGGTTGACCAACTGGTTTAAACTTTAAATGTTGTTGTAATAATAGTAAGAAAAAAGAAAAGGTAGCCCAGCTCATTGTAATTCTCTGTGCTGCTGCTCTCCTGGACGGTCGTTCATATTTCTGAACAGCGTGGGAGTTCAGACACAGCGGATTTAATTTCACAGAACCAGCAGATGGGCCTTTTGAGGATTCCTCCGTCAGTAAACCGGCTCGGTTTGGTGTCGACGCCGATTTTCTGGCTGCTCGTTTGATCATAAAGATCCAGACGTTTATCTATTTATTTTTTTATTTCTTTGTTTGACTTTCACACTTGAGCTGCAGCGGGACGTTTAAAGGAGCCGAGTGACGTGTAGCGACTGACAATGCCGCCAAGAATGAGCGTGCCATTTCCGCGGTTATTAAGAGCGTTTAATGACTTAATTCCTTCAAATCAAACGAGGAGGAGGCCGGTCTCCTGAGGCCGAGGCCCCGGCAGCGCGCCAGGCCTCCGGCTGAGGCTGTATACAGTCCTCCTCCTCTTTATTCTGTGGAAAGATTAGAGGGCCGCAGAACTTACTGACTCCGATTCCTCCTCCAGGTATAGAGTAATTAATGTAATTAGGCCTTCTATCTCCACCCAGGCCTCTTATCGCGGCTGTTTCCTTATCGCTGCTGGATATTTAATTAGAAAAATGTTTCCAATTAATGATTCTGTGAAATTAAAGTTAACTTCAACCAGATGAGTCCCTCGGTGGCTGCTGGACGTATAGAGAAGAGAGAAGAGCTGGGCTGATCAATGTATGTCTTTATATTTACCCCTCAATGAGGAGGAGGAAGAGGAGGAGGAGTGGAATAGGCAGAAGAGGAAGAAGAAGATGGAGGAGGAGAGAGAAAATAAGGAGGGGGAAGGAATGAGGAAGAAAAATATAGAGGAGAAGGAGGAAGAAGACAAAGAAAGAGGAGGAGGGTGAGGTAAGAGGAAAAACAATGAGGAATAGAAGGAGGAGGAGGAAGAAGGACAAGAAACAGGCAGAGGAGGAAAAAGACCCAAGAGAAGAAGAAGAAGATAGGAGAGGAGAAGAAGG
>NC_140343.1:2592443-2647943 GCF_963514085.1 Chelon labrosus
AGAATACCAGTGTCCCTGCAGGCATGTCCACACTGACCTTAAAGAACACCAACATAACCACACAATCCAGGACAGTCTCAGAAGTTTGGAAAGCCGACAAGTAACTTTTAAGTCTCACCAGAAGAACTTTAGCAAAGCCAAATCTTTGCCCTCTGCAGAAAGGCCGAGACTTGATCCTCTTTTCTCAGAGGATCCGAGCCCAGAGGACATTAGCATGAGGAGCTGGGCCCTGTGCTGATCTTAAGATCATTAACCAGGGCTTCACTTAATCATCCACATCGACACAAACCGGCTGCACTCCTTTAGAAAAGAATATTCTCTGTGCATGTTCAGAGCGACCGTGTGTTCTGTTTAGTCATCACTCAGCGTCACGTGGACCTCCCGACTGTCGGGACGATCTTTTTTTTTTCTGCCCACAGGAGTTAATTGATTAGCAGCCCCATTAAAGAGCAGCGACGGGGGCCGAGGCTGCAGGAGGAGGTGACAGAATCACGGCGCTCTCCTCTGCTCCTGAGTCATTCTTAAACCGAGGCTCTAAATCGGCTTTGCCTCGGACTGATAATGGATGTCCGGCCTATCTAAACATGCACCCCCGAAGCCAGCTCAATCCCTCAGCCGAGATAAAGCAGACAAATCACACAAAGAGGAGAGCAGGAGGAATTTAAAAAAAGGGGTTTTATCAGAGGGCTTTTTGTTTGTCGATGTCTTGTAAGTTTGACCTGATCTTTAGAGAGAGGGACAGAGCGGATGTGAATAGCAGGGTGATAGATTGATCATTTAACAGGTTATCTCTCGTCTCGTTAACCTTCGTGCTAACGACGTCCCGGATTAAACAGCGGGGTCCCGAAAAAACACGGCAAAGCACTACATCTCCTGACCGCGCCGCTCGGACGGACGGACGCATCGATCACGTCACGTCCAGGATCTCCAGGATCGCCATCCATCAGCGAGCCCCTCCCTCCCTCCGGCTCGGACGGCGGCGGCGTTTAACATTTTTATAAATGCCTTCTGCTCAACACACCTGCACCGGAGATGTGGGACATTATAACGTCCTTTAACAGTCGGACGGCCGCGCGGCAGAGGACAAGCAAAATATCTGCAGCCACGTTTGTCGTTAGATCGCTTGTCTGCAGACTAAGGTCATGCTGTCAAAGTGGATCTCTGTGTGGAGCCACTGGAGGACTTTCTTGATATAAAAGGTCAAAGGTTAAAGAGGTTTTAATTGTCATATCAACCATATGTAGCAGGTGCAGTACACGCAGTGAAAATCAGCTGATGTTTTGATTTTTTTTTAAGCATAATGGTGCAAATACTTGCACTAACCCTATCAGAAGTGATTTGGTCAAATATAAATTAAGAATTTAATGTCCTGAACCTCAGTGAAAACTCTAGGTCATCCCACGTTCACAAGAACAAACAACAAAGTGTAATAAATCAAAGACACGCGTCAGTACAGGATAATAAATCCAGGCCTTTGTTCGGCAGGCTGCGGCGTGGCCGTGCCTCTCTATTAAGGAGGTGTCAAACGTGATAGGAGGGCTGCGCTCCGCCCGTCAGGGAGCTCGAGCAGCAGCAGCGGCAGCGGCAGCACTCCGCTCTTCCCCGTGTTAAAATGCAAATTGCTTTTTCCTGACCCCTCTCACGGTGGACGGGGAGGGTCCTGTAGTTTTCAAAGTGACCTGCTTTCTGCCTCAAAAGGCTGTTGGGTGTAATGCAGGCCAGCGCTGACAGGGAGAGGCGGCTGGGCAGAGATAATATCGTCTAACAGAGCAGGACAAAAAAAACACACACACTAAAGTATACGTCTCCACAGTGCATCTTTAACCTGCAGGCTGAGGTCACTTTATCAGTTTAGTTTTACATCGTCGAGGAAACAAAGCTCCATTATTTTCACGTTAAAAGCTCCTGAAATGTTTCGGTCGTCCCAAATGACGCAGGGTGTCAGGACTCTGGATCATTTTATCCCTAGATGTCCCTGTAGGACTAATAGAGGGACAAACCATACTGTCCTCCTGGTGCAGCTCAGACACAGATCCACAGCGTTCACTTTGCCCTGTGAGGACACACGTTTGGTTCCTGAAGGTTTTGAAGCTCAGTGTGGTGTCTCCCCGGCCGTCGCCATCTTGGCCGTGCCTGACTTATATTCTGGTAAGACCTGAGTCTGTCTAGAACACAAATTAGTTCTTAAGTTGGACCGAGGACACTCTGAGAACAGACACTCTGATCCAGGGGTGTCAAACCTTTAGTTCAGGGGCCACATACGGCCCAGTTTGTCCTCAGATTTGGTCTCAGTTTGACGCGTTGCTGCCACCTTCGTGTTATGTCTGCAACTTAACTGAAAAGTTAAAGTCTTCTGTGCAATGTTTTGCAAATTCACCCCGTAGGTCCGATCAGACCGCCTGGCAGGCTGCATGTCTGACACCCCTGCTCTAGTGGCATGAAATAGTGGTAAACCTTTCCATCTTGTATCAAAAGTGTTGTGAAAGTCATGTGGATGTATTAAAAATAGCCATGGTTGTGTCTGTGAAGGTTCTCCGTGATGTTGCCCTACGTTTCCTGAAGGTTTTGAAGCTCCGGCCGTCCCCATCTTGGCAGAGCCTGACTCCACCTAAGTCCCGGCTAATTCATAAATGGAAAAAAAAGAGGATTTGGAGCAGAGGCCAAAGCCGACAACTCCCAACTTGCAAGTACGCCCAGCCGTCACTTAAAGCTGCCAGGCTGAAATGATTTTAACATCAAGTTGTCATTTGAGGAACTGCAGTTATTGGTACGTCTACAGTGACTTAACTTTTTCACCTTTTGGAGGTTTGGGCCTGGGCAGGTACGTTTATTTCAGCTGGAGGTCTATGAGAATTGACTCATATTTGGAGCCAGCATCAAGTGGACATTTAAGGAACTGCAACCAGCTGTTGTTTATATATTCTTGTTTCCAGTCAGTAGTGGTAGCGCTGGAATGAAATATGAAACCAAAACAACAATCTGGTGGGGAGAGCCCAGAGGAAGGCTGCTGATGTAAATCTGCTCTGAATTTCTGGAGCTGACAATCATCTAGTGCAGAGGGCCTTTCTGGGCTTCGACTGCCGCCTCTTATCTGTCTGCCGGAGGATGCCCAGGAGACAGACACATATAATAAATGTGAGTGCTTTGTGTGTTTGTGTGTATCTTCGTAGACAGTTTCTGTGCAGCGGCACAACAAAGCCGCCCTCCGATGTTGCAGGGGAGAGTTTAAAAAGATGAATGATGACAGTAAAACCAAGGATACCGTGACTGTGGTCCCTTCTTCATGTGCCGTCTTTTGTTTTTGACATAATTTAGAACTATCCTCAGCCTCTGATTTTACATACTTTAAAGAAAGGTGTTTTATTGTAATGTTATTAACATATTGCAGCTTGAGGTCAGGTCATATTTCCAGGTGTAAATGCAAACACCATTCAGATTTAATTGCAGGAGTGAGTTGCAAAGCGTTAACAGCTACAAAAGCACCATAAAAGTGGAGAACATTTGCAATTACACAGATTATTTTCACCCTTTTAAACTGCGAGGTGGGGTATAACAGGGATTGATGAAGCTGACAGGTCAAAAGAAAAGTCTTATTTGTTTCCTTCATGTCTGTTCTTGTGTCTTCAGACGGGACACAAGATGCAAGGAGAAGACACAACTGACGCCGACGTACCGAACACATCGTCAACATGATGAGAATCTTTACCAACTAGTTTGTTCTTATATCGGACCTCATTATTCACGTTAGCACCATCCATCATGCCTCAGTTCTAAAAGACCAGTGGAGAGTTTGGTCTGTCCTCAGATGAGCTTATGTCCAAAGGTCACTATTTGGACAGGTTATTAGGAAGTTCCTGGGCAAGAAAGGGACTCTGTTACAATTCTGAGCCACAATTTATTGAAGCGGTTTCACCCTGTTGTAGAGACAATGACTTTTCTGGGAAGTACACGATCATTTCTGCAGAAATCTCTTTGATGCAAGATGGCTGTAATACATGTCTGTGCACCCAAAACCATTTGGTTCTGCTGCAACAAAACACAGAGTAAGTAGGTGAGTAGCTGGTCGTTATCAAACCTTAATCATTTCAGTTCCAGGCGTGCACCACCTACAGATTAAACTACCAAACTCCCCACCAGTCCCTTTAGAACTGAAGAAGCTGCTTGGATGAAACGTCTACAAGAAACTCAACAAGACCAGTTGCTGTTGTCTCAGCTGTTTCTATTTTAATCTACTTTCATTCCATCCATCGTTCCAACCCATTCACAACACTTCTTATGCGAGACGGAAAGCATTTATTAGTGCATCCTTTCTTGAAACAACTTGGTTTAAATCCATTTAGATTTTGTTCTGGGGCGTGTTTCATTTGGTACAGAGAAGAAAAATAACCCGTGCACGCAACTGGATAGTCCTAAAACCAATCAGAGAAATGAAGTATGTGATATTAAGTAGTTGAGAAATTCTCAAATACCTTAATGGCTGTTGATTGACCATTCTATTGCTGTCAATATCCTTTGAAATAGACAACATGATAGCAGACTCTGATCAGCTGGCTTCTCTGACATTTTCAAACCATTTCTAACCAAATTTAACTCCATGGCTCCCGTTGTTACTCTTCTGTCCATCAGCACATTAAGCCCCATCCAAATGATTTGATTGGCCCAGCAGATCATTGCCAGAGTAGAATCACTTCCCAAAAAAGAGACTCCAGATAAACTTTGCTCCACAAGTAAATAAATATGTAGGCGGGGAAGTTGGTCTGGCTTATAGACTGTACTTTGAAAGCTCTGAAAGCAACAACAACTGCTGCTGCTCACATCCAGTGTGAAAAAAAAAACTAACTTTTTCATTGTGGTACAAGATTGAGGTCAACAGATTGTCTGACCTTGCTCTTGAACACATCTCCACATTCAGGAAGTTAAAAAAAATAATTTGAATGATTCTGCAAAGTGACACCTCACCACTCCAGGCTTCATCTCCAAATCATTCAATTAACTAGCGACGGCCGTTCAGCTCAGAGGAGAAAAGGCTCGAGGAGAGATTATTTATCTGCTGTCAGGACGGCTGTCAGGCGGCGGGGACAACAAACGGCGGCCGATGTGTACTCTGGACATCCAGCAGAGCCTGCTGGTTTATCGGAGACACGCTCGGGGGCGGAAAAAGGTTAATAAGGACATCTCCTCTTTGCTGAAGAGACAGCGCCGTCACTTTGCCTGCGAGGGAGCCTCGAAACAAGTCTCCACCACATGCAGCGCAGGAATATTTTTGAATATTAATTGCATACTTAGTATGCTGTTGTCATATTGCTTTTATTAGTATTCCATCAACTCAATGAGGCGTGAGAGGGCCAGATGCTGCGTCCTCATCTATCCTACACTTACTCTCGTCTTTTGTCGGTTATTAGTGCAGCGAGTGTCAGTCTGCTCGTCACTCCAGGGACCTGATGTCATGTATTTATTAATTGGACCAGTGCGTTTAAAAGTGGATTAATAACAGTCAGGTCTGATCTGCATTATCCAAGTAGAGGCTGCGTCTTATGTAGAGTGAGAGTGGTGACGGTTTATACTTTGTCATGGTTAGTATCTGTACTTGTGAAGGCAGCATTGACCTTTATTAATTATCTAGAGGCTCGCCCTTACATCATATACACATTTGTCCAACCCAGGTTCCTCTTTGGAACTCATTTTCTTTTTAAACAAATCCTGCAGGCCTCCATATTTTGCATTTTAGTTCGGTCATTGGGCAAAAGAAGTAAAGCTGCTACAGTTCACCTCAGAGTTTGGCGCTAGGACCAGAGCGAACATGTACTTCCCCCTAATCGAAACTCTACCGTACAGAGTTAAAAACAGCCCCGGTTCATTCAGTTTACAGTCTTCCCTGTTCACCTGAACCTGTTAAAAGGTCTAACGGTCATTTTGTCTTTTTTTTTTAATCTTGTCTGTGCTTCGACATCCTGACAGATAGACCGACGTTCCGGTGAAAGGCAGGCCCCTCATTCACAAAGTTTCGTCCACCTCAGCGCCGCGGTGATTTACGTCGGCGGGAGTGACTTTTTACGACCGTGTTGGAGGTGAGAGTCAATGAAGCACATGATCGGAGGTCTTCAACAACATTATAACTCTCTTTTACTGCAGCGGCGGCGAGCGAGTGGCCGAGAGCCAGGCAGAAGGAGCAGCGTCTGCACTTTCTCCTTCTTCTCCTCCGGAAGAACCGATACCGTCTGCGGCCGCTTCCTTATCTGATGCTTCCCCTCTGATATCCACTCCGGTAACTTTGGCTTTTTGTTCAACTGCCTTCAACCTTTGTTGCATTGTTGTACTTTCTATACTAAACCTAGGATGTGGTTGAAAGTACAGCATGGTTTATTATCCTTTTAAACTTGGACTGCTCTGGCGACAGTGATGTCCACCACTTTTGTCCAAGCTTAAATCACGTTTACCTCAGGATAAAGTTCGATGATCTACAGTTTTATGTAAGGCCATCATCGGTGCAAGGTCCCAAGTTGTCAGGTATTTTGTTTTATGACCAAATATAACATTCAGCTTTGTGTTTAGTGCTTACTGGTGAAGATAAATTGGTAGAGTCCATAACTTACCAGTGAACTCCAGGTTCCTGCAGGCCATATCTTGTAAACAGCAATGCAAGGTCAAACCTGAAAGTTTCTGATGCCCCTGTATTTTTCGATGTTTTAGCTGTTTTTTTGTGTCTGCAGAAGATCTGAATCTGACTACATTCAATACAGTGTTTTCATCAGTATTGTACTAAAACAAAATCTGTGTTTCTGCTGTCATCAAACATAAATTTAGGCACATAAGGCTGCAAACCTCTCCGGTAACACGTTGACTTATTTTTTTTTTGTGAATGAGCCAGACATTTGCCTGCTAATCATTCATTGGCATATGCTGCATCAACTGAACAAATAAAGCATTCATTTTATCAAGTCAACAAGTAACACGAAAGATGCACATAAATTCAAAAGGGGAACAGAAAAACATCTGTTGTTCTTTTTACAAATTTACATCTCACTCCTCTTCCTCGCAGGACTCACTATCAGTAAAGTCCCTCAGTTCGTTAGAGTTTAGATTGGAATATATTCCCGGCTGCTTGTGGCGGCTGTACTTCGTCCCCCCGTAGGATTGGAGAGGAGGAAAATTGAAACCGCAACCTTTAGACAAGCAGACATTTAAGGTCTTGTCAGAGGGAGATAGGACTCCCCGGCCCCCGCCAAACCCTGACTCCCATCACTCTCAGTATCCTCCCTCTCACTCACTGCAGCATGCCCACAAAACAAAAGGAGACGTGGAGAACAGATAGCATTTCTACAAACGTTGCCTTCCTTTTCTTTTTCAGGCTCTGAAATAAATGTGTGCTTATCAAAAAATAGGAAGAAATAATATTCCTGTATTACGTGGGGAATTGAAATTGACTTTCCCAGTGACCCAAATGTAACCGGAGCAAGGACTGTGTTCGACCGGGACAGATCTTTGAGTAAATTTGCAGGGAGGTGGTCAGGGTGGATGCTGGTCGTATAAACTCCTGGACTTTCCCTGCAAAGAGCAGCGTTCACATGTTTTTATAATTATATTTGGGCAACAAAGAGACTTGGTGCAAGGTTAGGAAAGACTGCAGGTTCAGCATATCTATCTATAACCCACAGATGTTCCTATTTAAACCACAACGCCCCACTTTATAGCTGAAGACTTGGATGAAACGTCTTCTAGAAACTCTACAAGCCCAGATGCCCTTGTTTCAGCTTTGTTCTTTGGATAGACCATGACCTGGATGACTGAGAATCTTCACAGACTTATCAACAACAGCATTAACAATTTGCAAGTTAACATTTACCACCTATAATCTAAAATAACTGTTGTAGTTGTGCTACAGGCCGTGACACATCGAGTCGACGGCCAGCTGTCGGTGAGCGTCTGCGGCCCCAGTCTTGTCCTTCACCGTTGCCACTATCTGGACCACCGGTGTTGGCTTTTCATCTTCATCTCATCTGAGCATTCACACACAATGTACACAATAGGATGCACACTGTAAAGACAACTCATCGGCGGATGCATCAAATTAAGATGTTAATGGTCGTCGGGTAGATTGTTGCCATTTATGGCTCTGGCTCCAACACGGAGGAAGAGATCCAATTTTCCTGCTCACAAGGTCAGTGACAGTTTGGTGCAGGCTGCCAGTTATTTTCATCAGTGCCACGGTAATGAAATTAAACCAGCGTGATTGCTGTGAGTAAATCCACATTACTGAACATCATTTTTTACCTTCCCGATGTCCCGCTCAGTGCATGTTTCAGTTCCTCCCATCGTTACCCTCTCTGCGTCCGTTTGCAGAGTAAATGGCAGGAGATGAATTGCTGCCTCCACGAGGAGCGCGCTCGCCGCTCACCTCGATGGAACCCGGTCTGAATGATGCGCGGTAACGACAGCCACAGGATGGGTCAGATGTCCATCCACATAAATATAAACTGCTGTGAGATTAAACCGCCGCAATCACCTCGCTTACATAACGGCTACACAAACAACAACAGCTGTTGTCGTCCCGCAGACACTGATGAATGCCATCATTACGGAGAATAAGCTGGAGTCACATTATGAACTTTAAAACATCCTTATGTTATTGGAACTGGAAATGTCACTTTCCAAGTCCTGTTGTTTTCCAAGCTGAAGCAAGGACAACTGGACGTTAGTAGCTTCTTCACTTGGATAAAACATCTTCAAGAAACCCAACAAGTCCTGTTGCCCTTGGGTTTCTTTTTGGATATACTATGACTTGGATGACTGAGAACCTTCACAGACACTCTCATCTGGTGATAAGGATAAAGAGACTAATGCCGGGTTTAGGTGTAGTGGGTGGAAGCATCATGTCATCCCGGTAATGATGGTATACCTAAAAAAAACAAATGCTAAAAGACGGAAACTGAACTTGTGTTTCTTGTGGACATTTCACCCTTCATCCCAAAGGGTGTTGTTTTTTTTTCAGACATAGCCTTTCTTTCGCCCTTCAGCCCCTCCGTCTTCAAGACAATCAAGAACAGTTGTTGTCCCACCTTGAAACATGTACTTCAGGGTTTATCATAAGTTGGGATTCAGAAATGAAGAGTAAAAGGTGCAAACACCAGACAAGAACTTCTCTGAGCTGGTAAATCAGCACCTATGTTCTGCGCAGAGCTGATAACACATGTCCGCAAAAATGAAGGGAATTGAAACTCCAGGAGAAGATTTCAGATTATATTGTCTGTTTTCTTACCAGACTCACTCACAGCGTGCAGCGTGAACAGACCAGGTGCCAAAACTACAGGGGAGCTGTGAGCCGGTGGTCAGAGAAGCAGCTTTGTGTCCCAAACAATTCAAATTGACCCAGATCCAGATCTTTGCTGGAGGCGTCATCGGTTCCCAACAGATTAACTCCAGACCAGGGACACTTCTCAATGTTGCCCAAGTGCCGTCCAGATTCAAAGTACCACCTGACCAAGTGTGGTCCAAAGGCCTGGATGTGTGTTCTTGACTTGTCCGTTTTACCAAAGAAGGTAACTTGTCTGAACTTGGGGCAGCAAGGTATCCCAGAATGCATTTCCCAGACGTCAACAAGTACGCTGCTGTTCCAATTACAGTATGACCTTTCGCATTCTCCACAGTACTTCAGAATAAAACAAAAGTCCAAACTACCAAATAGGAAAGTCCGAACTCTAACCAGTTGCTGTGGCTGTCAAGCTATTCCTCCCTGCCTGTTGTTACAAGAGTTTTGGTTTCTTCTTTTCGGATTCGTCTGGCTGTTTATTCTTCTTTTGTTGGTCTTCACGTGATTGGATCCTGCAGCAGTTCATCTGCAATAAGTTCCACATAGCAGCCCGCAAACAAGAGTTAATTAATTGCACCATTCTGTGAAAGGGACTGCTCCCAACACTGGGACCAAGTCAGTCACCGAGAGTACCACCTCTGTGACTCTGTGGGAGAAGACCTACGTCTAAATGCACTGAGCGGGTTCAGGGTGAAGGGGGAATCTCCCTCTGTAACTAAACGGGGCCGGTCCTGTCTGTGCAAGCCCCGTCTCCTCCAGCTCACCATTCGTGATAATTAAATTTTCAGAGAGCAGATTTGGTCTCTGACACATCTGGGGGGGAAGCTGCGAAAAGACCATTTTCCCAGCGAGGACGTCGTAGGAGGGAGAAGCAGCAGAAACAAATGTGTTTCATCAGGGAAAAGACAGCCTGGAGAGGCTATTCAAAACAATCCCATTTGCTGGAGGATTCCATTATCACATCTGTGATGGAGGACACCGGGAGGGGAGGGAAGACCAAAAAACAAATCCCTTAGAAAGCAATAAATACATTCAGCAAAATGATGACTATTAAACGGGCAGACTGGCTTTTTTATGTCAAGCTGCATCTATTAATAATTGGACATTTTTAAAAGCAGGTTGTAACTCTGACTTGTGGACAGAAATTATGATTAAAAAATATAACTGAAGCTTTCATTCCCAGGTAATGAATGAAGACCTGAACGAGCTCCATCACTGATGATGTCAGGGAAACCCCCCGCAACACGATTCAGACGAGGCAACGGCAGCAGACGAGAGGCCGGCTGCTTAATGATTCATGACGGAGGCGACTGACGAGTGACTTTGCTGAGAGGCGCTGAGACGGGTACCCTTGGAGCCCACAGGAAGGAGAGCACACAAGGGGAATGCATTAATGTGGTATCGATCACAGTGACATTACTATCAGCTGAGAGGAACAGAAAGGTCGCAGTCAGTCACTCGGATTTTACCTCCACCTCTGAAAAAACACCTCGAACCCGTCCTAGAGCAGTTTGTATCAAAAGTACGAAGCAAGTACCTGTGATGTCCCAAAAAACAAAAGCAGGAATATCTCATATGTTCTTTTACTTGATTCTCACTTTTCAGCTTTCAAACTTTGCACCAACGAGCTTCCGTAGAAGTTGAACAATGCACAGGTCGTAGGTCAATTAATTGAAGTGCAAAAACATGTTTTGATGATCTACAACAGCCCATTATCTGGAGAAATTAGATGCACCTCATACATTACATCCAATCTTTAGTGTCGCTGCAGGAAACAGAGCGTGAACACCATCTTTCCCAAATCGTAGCTCGACCTCTTCCACCTGAGAGGTCCCTGTACCTGAACCCATCTGCATCTTTCTACAGAAATACATTTTCTAGCGGTTCATGTTCATCTGTTGCTAGCTGCACAACGTTAATGTTTTAATAGCTATTTGTTGAACACACGATGGTGGAAGGAGGAGAGGCTATCGATTTGCTTGCAGATCTTCTTAGAAAGACATTTTCACAGCGGACTTTGGAGGAAAAGCTGACCCAGCCGGAGAAAGGGTGTGTCCACCACTTTCAGGTCAGAAACTATGAGCGCTACCCTTGGTTGACAGGCTCTGAGGACAACTCTAAATAGTTTCTAAAGTTCTGGTGAGTAAAATGAATTATATTTACATCTGTTACGTATATTTTTCTCATTTTATTGGGTCGACATTGACGCTTCTGCTGGATTTGATGTATGTGGCGCTGGTGGCTGCAGAGAGTGAGAAGAGACTTTATGAATTGTTCTAAGTGAGTTTCTTTCTATAGTAATGACATTCATCTCTCTATATATGAGATACCTGTCTACGATGCTACGTCCTGTTTTATCTGTATGATGTTGATGGTTTCTATAACAGTGGAGTCATAACAATGGTATTAAGAGGTGTTTTCTATGAGGTTGGAGGTCATTGAAGGACTAGGTGGAAAATACATGACCCACCACTTCTTGGATCAAACTCTACAAGTCTTGTTGTTCTTGTTTCAGCTCATTTTTTTTAGATATAAATTCATCTCACAGGTCAGCTATACATTTTTTACTGTATTACATTTAGATGCTGCATGTATGCTTTAATCGGATATGTGCATCATCTCCCTCATATGACCTTGAAGTTCTGCTAAACGTTTCTTCCTGTTAAAAGGGAGTATTTCTTGCTCTGGGTTCTGTAAAGCACCGTGAGACATTATGTATTGTTATTGACACTAGATAAGGTTAAAAGCATCTCTGAGTGAAGGTATCCGCTTCAGGATGCGTTCAACATCATTTATGCTTCCTCCCAGAGTCTTGTCGTGTCTGCTCCTGAGACAACAATCAGTCAAAAAAAAAGAAGAGGCTGCGACTCAGTTATTAAATGGAAGTGGTTTTGGCTCATTAGGCCTGCTGTTAGGAACTCCCTGTGCCAGATGTGCTGTGCCTCTGGTTCAGCTGTGGGACAGACACATCCGAGCGTTATAACTCAACGCTGACAGCTCGTCACGGAGAGTAATTAGCTCAGCTGTCCAAGGGAAAAAAACAAAAATCGGGTGAATCCCCATTAAAGTCCAGGTAAAAAAAATAAAAAGTGAGGTGTTACGTTAAAGGTTCCAGCTGTTGTGTTAAGGTGTTGGGAACAGGTCATGCATCCTGAAGCCCCGAGGATAGAAATACCAGAATCCTTTTGTTCATCAGCCCTAGATTCTTGCAGATCATTCATTTTTTCAACTGAAGGCTGAGCTAAAAATACACTCTTAACTCGCTCTGTCTTTCTCTAGTTCTTTAAATTATGTCTGAGTCGCTGTTTGAGTCTGCTCAAAATATTTTTATGAACTAGAATTTTCAAGTTTTCTTTCTCTGTCAATCTTGTGGAGTCTCTCAGACAATAAGTCTCAAAACCTAGCTAGCAGAAGAAATAATTTACAGAGCCATTAGCTTGCTAAACTGTTAGAATCACGACTTCTGGCTGCTGTTACTAATTAAACACCAAACATTTTGCCTACATGACTTCCCATGATGTACCCACGAGTTCAAGTTCCATTTGAAGGCAACAAATATCTGTTTTGTTAATTTATAAATAGCAGCTGAGCTCGTGTTAGCTCCTTTGATACCTGACAGCAGGCTAGCAGAGAGAGCTAGCCTTCTCAATGAAATCCAAATCTGGACAGGAATCTGATAAAAATGTATAATTCCAAATAAATCAAATTAAGTAATAATAATAAAAAAAACAATCTGGGTGGGAACAGCTAAGCTAAAACTAGCTAGATATTGACAATGGCTAAATTTACGAACTTGTACCCGCTGTTTCCTGGAATTACGTATATATTATTATTATTATAGAGGACAATAAACTGCTATCAATCTGTGGCGATAAAGACTGCTAAACTGGCTTTGCAAAAAAAGGAACAGATTTTTAACCATATGTACGTCCAAAAAGCTGTAAATGTTTGCTGTTTACAGAGTCAATAGAAGTAATCAAAAACAGCTATTCAGCCAAAGTTTATCCCACTTTTAAGTCCCGAATAATTCACATGAAATAATCTGATATATTCCCACATTTTATATCGTTCTATCCATACCCTGGCTCAGAAGATGTGAGGATGCAAAGTGACTCAGTTCAACGTTTAATGCGTCCCATATCACAGCACAGATAGTAAATGTTTGATCATTCTGTTTTCATCTGAACCCGCGGGGTTGCAGCCGCTGCAGCTGGCGTGAGGTCGAAGGTGTTTGCAGCGATACGGGAGTTCAAAGTTGAACACGGAGTCGGCCTTTAGCAAATGTCAGCCGGTCATCCACATAAGAAAGTAAAAAAGCAGTCGCCCTCGGCAGGACAGAGGAACACGTTTGTCCTGAAATGCCTCTCAGACTGAACTGAACAAACTGCAAAAAACATGCAGAATTCACTTCCAAAAAATCATGCTCACCTTTCTTTTTTTCCCCATTTGGAATATTAAGATGATAATGCAAAGGGTGAGGCCATTTTTAAAATTAATCTCCTGCTGAACGAGGCTGTTTGTGAGATTAATGCAATGGAGATAGCCGCTGCTTGTCGTATCAGAGGATAACGATCAGGGGAAGCTAAATCCAGATTTTGTGTCACCTGTTGATGTTCAGAGCTGACCGCTGTGACAAAGATGCAAATAAGCACATTCATTATGATCGGAATATGGGTCTGGATTTAAACTACACTTAAAAGAGGAGTAATTAATCATTTTTATGAGGACGCAAAGACCTAATTTCACCAGACCTGGAGGACAAACGTTGCATATGCTGGGACCACTGTGTGCTTCATTTATTTAATTATTCTTTTAATGACTGTACGGTTTATTCTCTGTTGAGCTTTAGAAAGAAATAAAGTGGGTCATTGTAAGAAAAATCAGGACAACAGTCTCCTCGAAAAATTGCTTTTACAATTTACTAACTGGGAACATTGACTATATTTTTATAGAATAAGGCTGTATCTGCTGGAGAATAACAGGAGTGTTTTGAAGTTAACATAAAGAAAATAATGCATAAAAGTGATTACGTTTTTAAAGTGAGCATGAATATATAGACTTTCGAGTGGCTGTTTCCTTTTTACTTGTGCGTAAGATTTCTGTCTATCTTTTCCAGCTCCCTTTTGTGCAGAAGTTTAATGATTCTGTTGCAACGGACAAAGGAGCTTTCTGAGGAGCTCAGAAAAAGAGTTGTTGCTCATCAGGCTGGAAAAGGTTCCAAAACCATCTCTAAAGAGTTTGGAACCCACAAATAATCCACAGTCAGACAGATTGAAGACGACTGTTCCCCTCCACAGGAGTGGTCCACCAACAAAGATCACTCCATAATAGTCTGAGAGGTCCCAAAGGAACCCAGGGGAACTTCTAAGCAGCTAAAGGCCTCTCTCTCATTGGCTGATGTTAATGTTGATGAATCCACTGAACAACCATGGTGTGATGGACAAAGACACTGCTCTCCAAGAAGAACATTTCTAAACATCATGTGGACAAGACAGAAGACTATTGGGACAATGTCTAGTGGACAGATGAGACCAAAGTAGAATAGTTTGGTTTAAATGAGATGAAACAACACTGCATCATTCCAGCATCAGAACCTCATCCCTCCATCAAATATGGGGGTGCTAATGTCCTGGTTTGGGCCTGTTCTGCTGCATCTGGACCAGGACGGCTTGTCCTCATTGATGGACCAGTGAATTTTGAATTCTACCAGTGAACTCTAAAAGAAAATGTCAGGACATCTGTCCATGAGCTGAATGTGAAGAGAAACTGGGTCATGCAGCAAGACAACGAGAACCAAGAACACAAGTGGTTCTACAAAAGAACGGATAAAGAAGAACAAGATGAATGTTTAGGAACGGCCAAGTCAAAGTCCTGACCTTAATCCAATAGAAATGTTGTGGAAGGACCTGAAGCAAGCAGTTGATGTGAGGAAACCCACCAACATCTCAGAACTGAAGTGGTTCTGTTCTGAGGAATGGGCTAAAATTCCTCCAGTTGATCAGCAGTTACCAGAAACAGGAGGTCACAGTAGATACTGGAACAAGGAGGCACTGACTTTTATAGCTCACAGATATAAAATTATTCATTTTGTTGAATAAATAAATGCACAAGTGTATTAGTTCTGTCTGATTTCACTAACCGGGTTCTCTTTGGCTACTTTCAGGACTTGTGTCGAAATCTGTTGATGTTTTGAGTCTTTTTTAGGCAGAAATATAAAAGAAAGGTAGATCTATTTAAATTTTCACTGCAATCTGAACTAAAAAAAAAAAATGCACACATACATGTGAAGCCTGCCACTTTTTTTTTTTATATATATATATAATATTCTGTTTTGATTTATGTGCCCGTGCATTTCACCAGTCAAATTACAGGACAGTATCGGTGTGAACACCAGTTAGGACGCCAGTGTCCCTTTGACCTCGAGTTAGAAGAGGATGCTGTGGGTCTGATAGAGAGCTTCAGAATACACCGAGCCCATTTCATTTCACTGGTGGAAAATCAATATGGCCGCGTGTCCTATTTACCTGCAGAATATCCAGCGAGGAATGAGGGAGTAGATGAAGGCTGACCTCTTCCTGACATGATTACACAGATATCCTGCAAGTGCCTCTGGAGTGCGTGAGCTGCAAGGCGGCTTCTGAAAATGAATCTCTGACAGGATGCAAGAATCATCTTAAAGCTTAGATGGTTTGAAACTGAGATTGAAAACAAGCTCGGTTATTGTTGCATAAATAAAGTCTCTTTTGTGCCTCTGTAATAATTCTGGATTCTTTTCAACTTCTAGAAGTAATATCCATTGCAACTTCTCGTCGAAGTAAGTTCTGCTCTTCTGATGTTAAACAGAAACCTTTGAGACCGACAATTGGATGTTTTTGTCATAATCTTTAGTTTTTAAGCTAAATGATGAATCAAAACATAACCTAGAGATGAGTCTATGATGGAAATTGTTAGTTGCAGTCGCATTTTTGTCTGTACGTTGATAATTTCCTTCAAAACTGTACTACAACTACTTCTGTTTATGGTGTACATGCCACACCTGAACATATGAACTTACAGTTTCTGTACAGTAATCTTTTAAGGATTTTTCAGAGACACGTATACTGTTGACCTCTGGAACTAACTTGGTGATTTTTGGACACAAAAATAAAAACCCACTCAGTCCAGACGAAGCTGGAGATTCTGAGCCTTTACCATTTCAAGCCTTGGGAGTCTCTGCACCAGGACTTGGCTGTATCAGGTATTATTCTGCAATCCTTCAACATTTTTTGGTCACAGAAGAGCAAGACACCTTCAGCTAAGAGAGAGTCTTGTGTCAAAAGTTGGATCAAGCATTGCTGTGATTTTGCTGCAGCATCATAGTCTGATGATGACTTCATGTTAAATGCCATGGTTGTGGGCATGTCTTTGGACGGCTTCCTTCCACCGTCCAAAGACATAATTGGTTGATTGGTGATTCTAAATTGGCCGTAGGTGTGTGAGTGTGAATGGTTGTCTGTCTCTCTGTGTTAGCCCTGAGATAGACTGGAGACCTGTCCAGGGTGTACCCCACCTCTCGCCCCAATGACAGCTGGGATAGGGTCCAGCCCCCTGAACCATGACCCTCCAAAGGACAAGTGGTTACAGAAAATGGACATGGAAGTGTCAAAAACGTGAGGCTGGCTACAAATGTGAGTCAATCCCTTTAGATGTCCATTTTAAAATGTCCAAATCTATGACTGAAATAAACATTTTAAATCCTACACCTCTGTTAAGCGATACTTGAATTAGCTGGGAGTTAGGTGGAGCCAGGCGCTGCCAAGATGGCGACGTCCGGAGACGCCACACTGAGCTTCAAAACTGCCCTCCACTCACTCAATGCACCAAAGCTTGACAACGTTTGTCCAGTCTTCCTCATATGTCGGAACATATTTTTGGCTTGACATTGTTAGACACAACTCTTATAAGAATATAAATCTGGTAACAAACCATTTTGATTTCATTGTGGGGCGTGTTTAAGCAACACCAAGAAACAAAATACGTCTGTGGACGAACAGCATCGTCCCCTGTCAGCAAATGATCTGGCTCTGGTTGTACATGTCAGCACAGTTTACCCCTTTAAATGTACCTATGTTCCCTTTCAGGTCTCCACAGTCAAAAAGCAAATGAATCCAACAATACTTTACGTCCATGTCATGGTCTACTCTTGCCAGGGTATACCACATTTGTCAAAACAGTAAAAACAAACTGTGAAATGCATCAAACAGAAGACCCGCTGAGGCATAAGACGCTCATTTAATGGGAACTGTCACGGAAAAGGGCGGAAGGTCGCGGATAAGGATCGTGGCCTGCACGCCGAGAGTGAATCCTCTTTCTGCGGCACAGCTCGGCTAAGTGTTGCCGAGGATTAGGATCTGACATGAGAGAGAAAGCGAGAGTGACCTTGGTGGTTTTAGGGAGAGGAAATGCTTTTTTTTTTCTTTCTTTTTTAATGCGAGCGAGGCCGTGAGGATGAGGGGTGACGAGCGACACAAGAGAGCTTAATTCAGCCTGTAGGACGGAGGGGGAGGGAGGGGCGGAGGAGGATGGGGGTGGGGGGGAACGGATGAGGTGGAATCGAGCATTTGTCTGGCCCGGGTCATATCTGATTAAAGTATACGAGTCCAGTACGAGGGGGTAATTTTCATCAGGCCGCCAGATAAGCCCGAGCAGCGCAGGCACGGGTTCTTTGTTATTCGACAGGACTCGATCGCAGTTGCGCGTCCTCCGCTGCCGTCACAATCCCTGCTGATTAACACAGGAACGGAGAGGGTGCTCTCTTCCCATTTCTCTCTTTCTACACCTCCTCTGCCTCCTCCTTCCCTCTCGGCCTCCCTCGTGCCTCCTCCATCCTTCTTCTCCTCTTGGTCCTCAGATTATTTTATTGTTTTCTGCAAAATTAATAATTTATCCTGTGCTCAGTTTGTCGGATAAGTTCCAGATCTGTGAATCTAAAATATTTTTCTGAACTAGCTCAGCAACAGGTATTTCTGCAGCTGGAGAAATACTTCATCGGGTTTTGTATAGGTCATATAAGCCCCGCCTCCTTCCATAACTAAAAACTGTAAAGTACACATTAAATATTTATTTTTTTTCAAGAGTGGTTTCTGTCATTTTACATATATATTTTTTTTGGTTAGGCCCAAGTCCCATCCACTAACATGTAGGGGGCGGAGCTTATGACCCATACTGCAGGCTCCAGCCACCAGGGGGAGCTCCTCATCATGCTTTGGCTTCACTTTTGAGGAGCTGTCATGGCGTCCATTTTTCTTACAGTCTATGGTCCCAATGCAAGGAGGACTGAAGCCTCAGTTTCTGCAGCCAGGTGAACTATACCGACAACCCTGTACAAAAATGATTGAGACTAATTTTATCTGTTAGCAAATGTGAAATTTGATGAAATAAATATAACCCAGAAGTGTTTTATCTTTCTGTGAAAAAGAACATTGAAAAGGATAAAGTACTTCTCATGGTATTAACACAAGGCTCAGACTACATAATGTCTTTCATCGTGTGTTTCATAACGGACAACAAAAGATGATCACAGCAGGAGTCTTACCAGATGATTAAGTTCATTCTGTCTAATCTTGCTTCATGACATTATAAATGTTTTTTTGAGTTTGTCCTCGGTCTAAAATAGCTCATCTTTATCTCATTTATAATCGTGCACCTGTGAGCAAGTAAAGCTGCGAGAAGATGACGTCCATCCTGCGACCAGCGATGTTTAAAATCTTGAAAAATGTCCCCTTCAGTCGGACCCCTGAAGGCCGCGGTGACTCACTGGAGGCCGTGATTGATTTAAGGGTCGGCGAGTCCAATACATTTCCTCCGAGCCGATCTTCGAGCGGCTGATGTGATCTTAATTGAGTCTGGTTCAGGAAAAAAGAGAAGGAAGGGAGCAGACCCACAGAGGTACAGGGAACATCCCAGAGATTAAGTGGGAGCACTCGGATCAAAAACACGACTCTGAGCTGCAACCAAAATCGGTTCAGCGTCTGCATTGTTTTTTATGTGGTAAGATGACGGGGCAAGCACAGAGACCCTGTTTCAAACATATGTGAACCGTTCAAAGTTTTTAAAGCAGTGTAAACAACATGCAGCAATCTGCAGGGCTGAAAAAAGAGAATCCAGTTAAATGCAAGAGCCAAAAACCTCCATAGAGCTCCATGTTGGTTGAAATGTTCAACCTTTACAGAGGATTATTATATCAAGGCTTAAAGTTATACAGAATTTATTTCCTGGCTGTTAACTTTCTGCCTCAGGCGTCACTTTAGCTCCACCTCTTTGACCGTTTTTGAATTAGCTTGGAGTTATTAACGTAGTGCCAAGATGGAGACGGCCGGAGACGCCACGCTGAGCTTCAGAAACGCTCTGGAGACAATTTGTTAAAAGCCTCCTAACTTTACTTTTACATGTCAGTCAGTTTTGTTCAGATGGAAATTAGTAAGTGAGGCTTTGATGAATTTCATCAAGGAAGGTATTTTCACTCACATTTGTCTTAATTCCTTTCTGGATGAACGCTCTAGTGTTCTCAGTTACTTTTGATTTTATCTGATGATGTTTCCATTTTCAACTTGATCAGTGTCTGTTTTTGGTGTTGGTTCTTCTAAGTTTGTCTCTGGACTCTTCTGTCTTTATTTGGACCTACTCTAATAGACGTGTTTAATCAAGCTGCTTCACGTCACCAGTGACCTTTCCTCTGTTGCTACATTTAGACCTTGTTGACTGAACTACGAGATGGATTATCAAGGAGGAATTTCTCCTCATTTATTGACAGGATTGTTCCCATATGTTTGTTGCGCTCAGGGTGATTTGTAATCAAGTTTATATCCATCACTGGGCCAATATTTCACTTAATTTACGAGCTGTTACTGTATCTGCAAACCAATGAAACTTCAGCTGCCGGCGAATGAATATTACAACTGATGTGCAGGTTATAGAGATTTCAACTCAAATTCATCTTTGACCTTCATAAAAGATGACAGACATTTCATTTCTGGTCACAACCTTCTTTTGGCTCTGCAGGAAAAGGCTGCAATTAAAAGTCTGGGAGGATGGAGCCTTAACATTTTAAAGGTGTGAACACATTTTATTCTTTCTATATGTTTTGCTGTGTTTTATATAAATTGAAAATACATCGTTTAACCATCAATCTCATCCCATGTTACTCCACTTTGGCTCATTTTAAATCAGATTTGTTCTCTGCGGCCAGCGAGGTCTGAAGCTGAAGAAAGAGAAACTGGCATGAACTCACCACTGGCTGCGGCTCCTGCAGAGCGTCGCCCCATCTGGAGTCCACAGGAAAGGGGCGAACCGGCGGCTCCCCGTCCCTGCTCTCACAGCAGCCGTGCATTTCAGATCCGAGAGCAGTGGAGGAGGTCTCGTTACTCCTGCAGGTTCTCCGGATCGTCCGCACCGCATCCTGCAGGGACAGGACGAGTTGGAAATTGTACATCCTCTGATTCTTGGCTGCTCCATCCAAACCTGACGCGTTTTTTTGTTTTGTTTTTGTTTGTTTTGTTCTGTTTGTTTTTTGGGTCAAGAGGAGAGAGGAGACACGTTTTCTGGCGCGTTTCTTCCCGTGTTGATGACAGTGTGGCATGCTGCACTCTGCCGCCGCACTGTTTATTTTTTTAACCTCACTTTCGGGATTAAACCAAAGATTTTAAGGCACTGAAATCCTCGTTTTTATTCGTGCGTAAAAGCCGCGTCGCCCGTCAATGAATGACGCGTTGTGCCTCGCATCAGTGAAAGAGGGTTTAAGATTTCGCAGGCACTGATGAGCTCCTGCCGGACGGAGTCTGTGGCATCTGGGGGAACCTGTTGGATTAGAAAAACACCGTTATTTCAAGGGCGACAAGTTTGGAGAGTCTGGTGCGTCTTGGGTGGATTTCTGCGCCCTTGGATCGAAAATTAAATCCTCCCTGAGGCGATTGGAGGATAGAAACTATGTTTTTATGCAACACGAGTGCCATAAAGGACTGGAGCTACTTCCTGTCCCAGATCTTGCCCCTCATGAATAAAACTACGGGCTTGGTGAACATCGACAAAGCGGAGACCGCGACGACCACCGTGGTGACATCCCTGCAGCCGGACGGCGCCATGAGCGCGAGCAACCCGCCTCTCAACTCCAACCACACCTCGGGCACGGAGCACGTCTTCCAGTACTCTTACTCGGAGAGTGACCTGCTGTACACGGACTACCGGACGCCCGCGAGAGACCCCATCCCGCTGCCCAAGGCGGTCCTCTACCTGGTCATGGCGGCGCTGGTGGTGGTGGCGGTGGCGTACGCGATAGTTGGTCACCTGGTCAAAGATGTGGTTAATGACTTTGTAGGTATGTGACCCCGCTGGCGCGCGTGCATGTGTGCGCGTGGGCGTGTGTGTGTGTGTTCATGCAGAGCTCCACTGGGATCATTAAAAGAGCAAAGAAACAAGAGAGAATTTGAATCAAAGATATGTGCGAAAGGTGTAAGAGATGCATGTTTATGTTGCAGGACTTAAAGATAAATATAAAAAAGATTGGCCTTTGCCCACTTTTAATTTGAGCCTCACCTGGAGAGTTTCAAGATAGAAAACACTCTTAAACAGGAAACAGGCATCAACAAGAGGAATCCAAACATCTTAACTAATTTAGAAGTGCAGTGTCTTGGGGTCTCCTTGAAACAGCAGCAGACAGATTGTTCATTAATTGAGCATGTGTGACAGGTGACATGGGACTGCAGTCAGTAAACAGTGGGGAGTGTTTCAGAGAAGATAAATCTCAGGTGTACAGTAGCTCCGGCGTCCATATCAGCCGGTGACCTTGCGAGGGAGGCGTCCTGACAAACTACACTATCAGCACAAGTCCGTGTGAGAAATGGAGGAGGTCTGCTGCTGCTGCTGCTGTTTTTCTATTTTTGAAGAGCTTCCTGTGAGCGATGCATAATGAATGAAAGAAGGAAACAATGAGGCTATCTTTAGGTTACAGTCGGTGCTCTCGCAGCGCTGACCCGGCCCGGTCATCTGCTCGTTAAATCTGGTGGTTTTAAAGCAAAACACAAGATCTGACTCAGTGATCAGGACAGAGGAGGAGCCGCTGGAGGGCCTGAACCACCAGGGGGGCCAACGCTGTAGCCAGGGTTCAGTCAATAATTCAGTGTTTTCGTTTGTTATCAGACGCTGCAGTGCTCCAGAATTCACAAAAAATTAGGAAAATGTGATTTGAGAAAATGTGAATTTAGCTCAGATTTGGTCGGTGCATTTTGGATTTATGTGACATTTTGGGAAATGTTTGGTTTTTGGAGCATTTTTGGAGAATAAATGTGATCAGTGTACTGAGATTTACAGCAAAATGTAAACGTTTTATACCAGATATTAGATTTTCGATAATCAAATGCCCAAATCTTGTTAAATTTGCAGATTATTACCACAAAATTAGGGATGGCATTGTGGATGTGAGAATAAGTTTCAGTGGGACATTTTAACAAATTTGGGATCATTATTGTAGATTTCTGTGATTTGACGCACTGCAGCCAATTTTGGGTTCATTGAGAAGTAACCAGGAGAATTTGGGAGATCAAAAACTGTTTTTGAGAGCTGGGCTGCAACATGAAGTGGAGACAAGACATCAGAGTTAACACAAATAAAGGTTTATTGTGATTATTTACATAAAATAAGCAAAAATAGGCAACAAAGCCAGGAGTTTTTCATCTTCCTCTTCAGCCATGTCTTTATTTCCATACCTTCCCAGGTGTGGTCGGTTAGGGTGATGAAAGCCATGCACCGGCCAAATCTGTCCACGTGTCCTCTAGCATCTGTGTGCCTCCGCCCTCTTCATTTGTCTTCATCGTTTAATTAGATGCTGTGTTTCTTCTCTCTTACTTCCTGCAGGTGGCGGCAGGTCGATCGTCGCTGAAGGTGACGGTGGTGAAACCGGTGAACCAGGTAAAAAAAAAAAGAAAAGCAAAGCTCACATGGGGTCACAGTCTGCAGCACTTAGTGTGGCCACAGAGACATGCTGACCCTCCTCCTCCTCCTCTTCCTCCTCAGCTGTAAGAGCATATCTTGTCATCCTTCTTCGCCTCACCCGACCTTCCCACCTTTGCATGAAAGCTCACACGTACACACAAACACACACGGGCGACGTTGTGCGCTCGGTTCCCTCCCGGTCGTGTTGCCGAGGTGTAAATGTGGAGGATCTGTGCTCTGCGGCCGTTTTCCTTCTCACCGGTGCCGGCGAGCTGCTTCTCTCTGCTGACATCTAAAAGCAAAAGAAACTGTTGTTGTTGCAGCAAAAAAAATGACAGAAACTGTGCATGGTGGTAGACATAGAGAGCACTTATTTTACAGGAGGGTCGGGTGAAATTATGAGCCAGACAGTTTACGAGCTGGTTTCCTGCTTCGGCTTAGATTGCCGTCTATAGATGTGTGCATCCAGTTTCCTGTTCAGTTGCATGAGATAACAGTTGATGAACTGTCTTGTCAGTGTTTCATTGCACTGGTGCATCTCAACTGAGATTAAGATCCACATTCAGTTAAAAATAAAACAATTCTCCGCTGGGGAAACACCAAATTCCACCCAGGTGTTTTGCTAGATAGACATTTTGTCTTTGTGTCTGTGAATATCATTGAATCAGCGTCCAATCCTGACTGCCAGGTGATCTCAAGACTGCAAATCACACAGACTGTTCTCATAGACACTCATATCTCTCCTATTAAGGATTTTTTTAAGCTATGGGTTCCAGAAGCACTCATACTTAGGTGCTTTTGTCAAAAGCAAAAGTAAAGCTGTTTATTTTCTGTCCCTGGAGCAGCCAGTTAGCTAGCGTTCCTGTGTAACGCAGGAGCACCGGGCCACGCGTTCCACGTTGTAGGGAACTAGTTAGCTATACATCTGATTTCAGCGAGTGGAGATCATTTAGGGCAGTGGTAAATATGTGAATTCATGTCACATTATCAAATCCAGGTCCACTGCTCTCTAGTGCTGCAACTAAAATTTGTATATATATTTTTTTTTTTACGTGCAAAGCCATCTAGTGGTTACCGATGGTATTGCACCCACAACCTAACCAAATTTTCTGTGCAACCTGGCAATGTCCAGTTAGCCCTGAACGAGTCACCTGAGACATCCGTCCAACATGCACAGAATAACAAGTGATTTACAGCGAACCCACTCAAACAAGCTGCAGAAATCTCACAGTCTGGCAGATTAGCCACGGCCTTATTGATGACAGTATGTGTGAAAAGTCAGTCACTCTTTCCTGACTCTACTGTGGCACCACTTTAATTATTAATGCACCCATTAGTGTTGTTAATTAGCACTGCTTCCTTGTATTTAAACCCACAGCTCTCACCCTTTAATCGCTGCAGCAGACTGGTATTAACCAGCTTGTTTTACGATGTACTTGATTTCCTCCTTAAATTAAGTTTCACTGTAAAACAAGACGGTACTGCCCAGAATTGTTATTAACTCCTTAGTCAAATGAACGTTTTACTCCCTGGGGCTGTATGGAAGTGAAAACAGCAATCAAACTGCACAAATCTACCCCTGAAATTACAATATGTTTCTGCAAACAAGAAAATAAAAACAGGTTTAAGATTAATCTGATATTTTTAAATTGACAATCAATTTTCTGCTGAGTCACATTAGTTTAATTCTGCACCACAGCCTTGAATGCACCATTTAAGACGGGACCTTGAACGCACCATTTAAGAGGGGACTCTCTGGTCTGAGGGATCCCGTCCCGCCTTCCGTCTGCTCTCCACCGTCATCCTCAATCTCCTCATCTGACACGACGGTGATTGATGTGTCCCAGTTCAAAAAGCTCCACCGCACATGACGGGAGCCGCCGTTCGCCGGACGTCTACCCCCAGAAACAATTTTATGGTGCTTTGCCTCTAATGGAATTACAGAGGCCGAACCCATCATCGCTCTCCATCAGACAGATGAAGTTTTGTGGCCTTGTACTCTGCATGTTCTGGAGACTCGGCTTGTTTGTTTTTTTGCCGCGAGGGTGAACGTTTTTAGAGCATATCAAGTCACACTTTGTGGCTCCGCTCCTTCGAGGCTTCATCTGTGAAAGCCTGTCGATGAAACTGGAGTCAGTAACGTTGCTTTAAGGTTTAAAGAGAAAGTAAAAATCTGGAAAGTAGAAAGAATGTAGATCAAAAGTAAAGAAAAACTCATCGTATCTCCCAGTTTTGAGAGGATTCCATGGTGTTAGATCAAAAGAAGATGGAAGGAAAGAAGAATAAGTTCTAAGATGTGGTCACAGCACAGGAAAAAAGTGATAAATCCAAGTACCATGCCAAAATGAGCCAATATTACATATCAGAGAGGTGAACATCTTGGATTACAAGTTAATTTCCAGGTCCAATCAGAGTCCATGTGTTCAGAAGTGTTTTCATCAATGTATGAGACTCAGGTGTGGTTCAGTTCCTGGTTTAGTTTCAATAAATCAGGGATTTGTCTCAGTCTGATCTTCACAACACATGTTTGTGGACAAAGGAGCTTTCTGAGGAGCTCAGAGAAAGAGTTGTTGTTGCTCATCAGGCTGGAAAAGGTTCCAGAACCATCTCTAAAGAGTTTGGAACCCACAAATAATCCACAGTCAGACAGATTGAAGGCGACTGTTCCCCTCCACAGGAGTGGTCCACCAACAAAGATCACTCCATAATAGTCTGAGAGGTCCCAAAGGAACCCAGGGGAACTTCTAAGCAGCTAAAGGCCTCTCTCTCATTGGCTGATGTTAATGTTCATGAATGCTCCGTCATCAGATGTGTGCAGCTTGTTATTTTGCATGTCTTACGTCAAATGTAAAATGTTTTAAAGGGGGAAAAAATGGACGTTCTTGCTGTTTGCTGCAGAGAATATAGAGTATAAAGCTGCCCCTGGAAACACTTAGAATAAAAGGGCTTGAGGAAGAGGCTAAAGCAACAATTTAAAACAAAAATGAGTTATTAATAGAGTTCTAGTTGCATCTGTTTCCTTCTGCTGATTAACGCCCAGTCTCTCCTCAGACTGGACCTTTGGCTCTCGTCGAGTCAGCAGCCGCAACAAGACCGAGATCAACTGCATCACCAACAGCGTGAACGAGATGACCGAGCTGGGCGAGAGGCCCCGGCTGCTGGAGATGAGCTACATCTCCCTGAACAACACCAACTGCCTGGGCGCCAGCCGAGCGGAGGAGATAGTGGTCACCGTGGACGAGACGCTACAGCAGCAGCGACCCCCGGACACTCACTCTGGGACCTAACTGCAACCACCACCCCCCCAGGCCCCTGACCTTCCCTGAGAGAAACGAAGCAGCGAAACGAGCTTGCTTTTCTTGGCAAACGTGGATTTAAAAGTCTGTCGTGGATTGAAGCCGTATCCACTGGTTCCTCACCTGCAGGGTGAGCTGTGACACCTGTGTTACTGTTGGCGCAGGAGGGACTCAGATGCTGAGGCGACTGGAAGGCGTCCTGATCGCGCTGACCCCGTTTCCAAGTGATCCCTGAAGCTTTTAATGTGAAAATATGACATGCAGTTCGCTGTAAACGGTATTTAATCACCTTAAATATAAAACACACATTGGTCAGTGCTTATTGTAATATTGCCGGTAGCAGAGTTAAACACTCCACCTTCATTAAAATAGTTGCAGTTAAATGTCCCCGAGGCTTAGATATATATTAGTTTTTCTGTAATTTTTATGGAATTTGTACAAAGCACCTTAAATGCAACTCCGTCTAACGTCTCTGTGTAATAATTCTGTAATTACTGGAGGCAAAAAAAATAGTTTCATGTTGTGATGTGAAGAAGTGCACCTTTAAGAGCTGTGATTACACCTCAACGCAAAAAAAAATAAAAAATGGTCAAATATGACAGAGTGAAAGCCATCGTCACTTTTCACTCTGCTGAAGCAAAAAAAACGAAGTTTATTTCTTCACCTTTTTAATGTTTAACCCGTCATGTGAAAAGGCTTTTTGTCAAAGTGTTTACCTTTTTATTACCTCACCGTTAAGGGCTACGTTCTGCTGCCGACTCAGAGCTAATGGGACTAACTTTCCTGTGCGTTTGGGACAATATGTTGAACTGAAGGCTGGAGAGGAAGAGCATGCTCTGAATGATTATTTGTCTCACACTTATAGAGGGTAGAGAAGTCGCAGTGCACCAGTTTTAAGGGCGACACTGTGAAATGGTGTTTAATTCTGCAGGAGTGATTGATTGATGTGTAAAGGTTCAAAAAATTGCTCTTTTTTTAACTATCAATCACTGTATTCTGTTCAAATCATTGAATAAATACTCATGGATGAAATGGTGCTTTTTAATCACTTGCTTATTATTTTTAGGCCCCTGGATATGTGCATGTTTTTGCTGTTTAATAAAAACCAAGCTGGTCAGTTACGTTCTTTTGGGATTTCATTCCTTAACACCTCTGCACGCAACTGGACAGTCCTCCAACCAATCAGAGCAACAGGGTATGTGACATTTAGTGATTAAAGTATTCTCCACAAATATCTGCATCACTCTTCATTGTTTTGCATTCGGCATCTTTTACAGCAGACGTGACAGTCGACTCGAAAACAGCTCGGTTGTTCCCCAGCCGGTTTGTTGTGAACAAATACAACTCCACGGCGCTCAGGTGACTACTCTCCTGTCTGTCTGCCGCATAAAGCTCCGCCCCCAAACAATCTGATTGGCCCGGCAGAGTAGGAGCCAAACAGCAGGACACTCACACGTCAAGGAAACCAGACTGAAATAATAAAGTTCAGTTTAGTGAAAATAAAGTGAGATTTGGTCTAAAGGTGAGCATAGACAAAAGAGTAATCCAGAATAATCTGCAAAATTTAGATAAACTTTAATCATCCACAAGGGAAATTGCTTGGTCATAGTAGATTAGTTACACATAACAAAGTACAAGTAAAAAGAAAGATAAAATAAAATAGTATAAGCAAAACATATACAGAATTAGTATATGAACAAATGTTCAGGAAATAGAGACGGAAGAATATATATATTACATACATAATGATGGTACGGTGCATTAGTGTGCATTAACATGAACAACGAATGGAGTTATCTGTTGCAGAAATGTGAGTTGTTGTTGTAAAGTTGGACAGAGTAGGGGATGAATGACGTCAACTGAAATGATTCAAAAATACCAACAACCAGGGTTGTTGTTGTTGTGAGGAAATCATGACTAGAATCGTCAAGGAAACACTGAAGGACATCGGGGTAATCAAGACAACCAGCACAGAGGAATAAGATGCGTTAATTCACTGTCAGTTTAGTTCAGAAATGATCCAGATTATCCTCTGAATTCAAACGTCCTCATAATTCTTTTTCAAATTCACAGGTATTTCAGTGGCGTCCTCCTGCAGCGTTCATATTTCTGTTATCCAGACAGTGTTTCTGGGTCATTTTGGGTTTTTTAATTCAACACAATCAAAGAATTTCATGTTAAAATAGTCACCAGGTGTTTACTTCATCCCAGTTACCAGCGATATAAACACCATATATGGTAAATATTTGCTCGTTACCTTTGTTAGATTACAATTATTAATTAAAGTGCTATTTATTCCCAACAGGAACCTCACGGATGCTTAGTTTTATCATTAAACCACATAATTCATGGATGGAACTAGAGGAACATGGCCATGAAGGTGTTGTCTGCTGCAGTTTGGTTTTCCTACTGAACTCTAACGCTGCCTTGCCGTGAATTTGCCGTGGAAATGCCAACGAGGGCAAAAGGCCACGTGTGAAATTACTTCAAAAACCCACTCACCACACACTTTAAAGATTCAGACCTGCTGTCACCTCTGCAGGCTTCAAAAATATGGTTTTAATTGCAATAATAGAAAAAACTATCACTGGCTGCATATTTCTATTAATGTACAGGTACAGGATGTATCTACAATTGTACTTTGTGGCTCGCTGAGAGTTTTATGTCCTTTAAATAGACAACACGGAGGATACACTTCTGTCCAGATTAATGTCACTGAAAGATATTAACTCACTAGAGAAATATAAATATATCAAACACTTAAAACTGGAATGATTAGAATCAGTTAATGGTTCATTCAGATTTCATTACAAGATTAAAATAGCTGAATCTGCAGCAGAGGATGTACCTAATTTGACAGCTCACACATCACGACCAGCCCGTCCTAAATCTTTCGTCCCCTGGAGCTCAGTCTGAAGTGTTTCTGCCCTCCTGGATTCTGAGGACAAACTCCAGCTTTCTGCCCATGATGCAGAGCAGAGCTGCTGTCTGTCAGAGGCCTCCCACGTCAAAGAAGTGCCTGACACGGAGCTAATGAAAGGGCAGCGAGGATGGCCAGCCCCTCCGCCCGCGCAGGTAACCATCTGCTGCAAAAATCGTCCCCGTCCTCGCCCGGCGCGACCTGCTGTCACCTCTACAGCCTCGTCCCGAGAGCTGTCACCTTGCCTCACCGGTCCTGCTATTCAGCCAGCGCTTCCAGCCTCCACAGACAGGACTGAGCACGCCTCTGTGTTATCATTCGTTCATTCAGTTTATTCTCAAGCAGCTGCTCTGCGACACAACTCTTTAGAAAGGAGCAGAGCTGGTATTTCACATCTTTTGCAGTGAACACAAAAATCATGTGAGTCTCTGATCATTAACGTTTCAATCATGAGAGACTTTGTTCTGAGTGAACCATGAAGATTTCATTACATACATGATGGAAAAGTGTGAAAGTCTTTGGTGGTTAGGCCCAATAGAGATGTCAGAGATTTGGTGAGAGGATAAAACTGGAGCTCTGCATGGGACGAGGACTGGACCCTCATGTTGACCCGGACCCCAGATGTAAAGACTGGAGGGTCGCAGCAGTTCGGTTCAATAACAATACAAACTGTCTCAAGATGTTTTACAAAACCTGGTCTGAAACACCCAGAGGAAGCCTGAAGGCGACAGTGGCAAGAAAAAATACTCCCAACAGTAAGCTCCAACTGTAATGACACAGTCAGCTGATTATAAGCACTGACCTCCAGAAATTTGATCTTGATGCAAAAAAAATCTTAATTTTATGTTTGTCTAACATGGGACTATGTGCTTCAATTTAAATATTGTCCAAACAGTCACCACTCAAACTGTCTAAAAGTAACAGAAGCAGTCATTACTTTAGCTATCCATGCTGCAGTTTAGTAAATAGCATTCAAGGTTTTTTTCCACATCTTTCAAATTAACTGCGAAAGACAAAGTTAATTTATGAAAACATAGAAAAGACAGGTGGTTCAACCAAGATATTTCATTGGCTCATTAAAAGGACCAAAACTGCCCCCAAGTGGCCAAAGAGTAGAATGCAGAAATATCTCGATCTAAAAAATAAGGAAATGTGTTTGTTGATTTCTTCTGGTTCACCAAATATAAATGGTAATCATTGTTATTTTACTCCACTGCACTAAAAAAAAAAGTGTATATATATATATATATATACATATATATGTATATATTTGAAAGTAGATGGAGGAAATCAACTATAACTAAGACCTGACCCAACATATATTTTTCATCAGGTAAAATAATATTTGCTTAAAAAGTAAAAAAAATAAAAATAAATAATAATTAAATGAGTCAGGGGTTTTATAAAATAAATTAATAAAATAATAATAAAATAAAAAAAAAATGAAAAAGTTAAAATTTTAAATTCAGTCTGATAAAATTAAAATGACTGCAAGTTTAAAAAGGCATACAAAAATGGAAAAAAATTATTTTTAGGCACTCACAAGTATTAAAATGCTATTTGCTTCAAACATAATAATAGTAAGAGAATAAATCACGTCGTTAATAATTATATTATTCAATAAGCCTCATTAATATTCATGTTTTCGGTCCCACTGAGAGGCGGAGCTTCTCCAATCTTTTCGGACACACACACACGAGCCACAACCCTGGCGTTACCACAGCAACGGCCCGCTAAGCAGGGGGACGCCGTGTGCGTTTCGGCTCAGCCGATTGGTCAGCGCTGTCTGTGTTCGGTCCACATCCTCCCTTTGATTTGTTACATTTGCTGTCACTCATAATTACTGCAACGTGATTGGCTAGCGTCTCCATTCGCGGCCCGCCTCTGAGAATAAGCTCTTGCAGCTGCAGCGCACTCAAGTCAGAAAAAGAAAAAAAAAGAGTAGCGAGCGGAGGAGGTGGTATCTATCACGGAGTTGTCTTCAGGAGTGGGAAAAGTTAATCTACTGTCGGATTTCTCTTGGGGTTTTGTGTTTTTCTGAAGTTGACGAACAAGTTTGGAGACATGTAGGCACTTTTTGGCCGCCGGGGTCGTCGCTTCACGATGGAGGAACCTGCGACAAGGCAAGTGGTTAGCTAAAGTGAACGAGCGGTTTCAGTTAAAATGTTGTTGACAGCCGTTTATTTGACAACGTTTAACGGCCGAGGGCTGTGTTTAAAGTACACCGCGGTGTGTGACAAGCATCACTGAGACTTGTGGGTGTAAATAAAGTTGGTATTAACGTCCACAGAGAGTTTGAGATGTCCCTGTCAGACGGAGCTTCGGACGACGAGGAGGACATGCCCCTAACGTTACCCGCAGATGGCAGCCAGGGTGGGAGCATCCGAAAGGTGGGACACACCGACTCTTACACACTGTAAACACGAGGGGGGAAAGTTAAATAAAATAACCACACACACTTTAATTTATCCCCCAGAAAAAAACACTTTAATTACAAGAAGAACTCATGTGAACCATACTGCAGAGGCTCCATCTTTAAACAATAGTAAATAAACAAGAAAGTGGTGATAATCTGGACCTTTAACATAATAAAATAACCCTGAACTTTAAAAGATGAATGTGGACAAGATGAATTTGGAGTGAGCTTATTGTGGACATTATTAGTTGTGATATATTACAGTTAAAAATGAGTTAAAAATGAGTAGTGTGATGTGGATGCGTTGGTTTTTCCACTTTGCTGTTGGTTTAACATTTAGGAAGTGTGCATAAAACCCTCTTCTGTGTCAGTCGTCAAAGATATGTTGTGTATTTTCTCATAAACTCAACCTTACTTAAGATAAGGCAGCGTACTCTTCTCAGACTTCAGATTATTTATCATTCGTCTCCCCGCCTGCTGTTATTAGGTGTATTTGGACTGAACTACTGATCGTGGAGTTTAAATGTCGGAACAATATTTTGACAAAGGCTGGAACAGGCCTGTCAGTTTGTTTCCTTATCGTCCAGGGCTCACAAGTTTAGGAAGTGTTCATTTTCCTTTGGGTAGGTCGACTAAGTTATCTCGCATATTTCCTCAAAGGGACAACGATAGTTCTACTTAAGGTACTCGCAAACGTGTTGTGGACTCTTTGATTAACATGACGTGCTCCTCCTTCGTCTGAAAACATCCGCTAATGTTGAATTTTGTATTTTTGCAATCACAGACGTCACATTATTTATATTATTCGTCTTCCTGTCTGGTGTTTTTAAATGTGTTTGCCTGTGTTTTGTCATATTGGCCTCGACTTGATCATCTGAAGCGTGATGGAGGTGAATTATTTAAACATCGTGGTCATTTCATTGGTTCAACGTAGATATCTTGTGTATTTTCTCGAAAGCACAATGCTAATTCTACTTGTGATACCTGCAAACCCGTCGTGGACTCTTTGATTAGCATGGCATACATCTCCTTTGTCTGGAAAGATCTACCGACATTGAATTTTATATGTGAGCTCCATAAATTATATTTTATTCACCTGCTTTGAGTTTAGGTAGCAGCAGAAATCACAGACTTCACATTATTTGTATTGTTTTGATCCCTTTCTGGTGTTTTTGACCACAACACAATGGAGGTGGACAGATTATTGCTCATGGAGTTTAAATATGAAGGCAACATTGTGATGTAAGGCTGGGTGTCTCAGTATGGATTCACTTTGATGGTTTGATAGTTTAGGAAACAAAATTTGCTTAATTATGAAAGAGATTTTCACAGAACTAATGTTGTCAGCGGCTTCAGAGACCCGTGGTATTTCTGTAATATTTTATCTCTAGCTGGCACATCTTTCTCGTGGCTTTGCTTTTGTGCAGCTCTTCTCTGTCGTCATACTTTTTTAAATCCAATCAGCTTCCAGGCGTCTGCTCTCGGAGTTGGCACCTCTGTCTTGTTTTGGATCTCACTCACACGTGTGGACTAACGTCTTTGCAATGGGAGTCCTAACGAGAGAGGATGTAGGTAATGGCATTTTTAATAAAAAGTCGATCCCAGGAGTTGATGAATTGATATCAGATCTTTCAGTCAGCTCGCTTATCGTCCCGAGTTTAAGAAGTGTTGAAGAACGTATGTTGTGCATCTTCACAAAATGCTGACTTTACTTCCACAAATGTGGTGTGGACTCCACCCACAGATGTTCTTAATAAAAACATAAACTTCGCACCAGTCATTTAGAACTGAAGAAGCTGCTTGGAGGAAATGTCTTCAAGAGGATTTAACAGTTGCCTTTGTTTTAGGTTTCTTTATTGGATGTACCCTCTCCTGGATGACTTTGAATCTTCACAAATGTGTTTGTTTAGCGTGGAGTTATAAATTAAAGTTCTTTCAACTCCTTTTGTTTTTGGATAGCAGCAGAAATCTCAGAGGTGAGTATCTTAAAACAGCAGAACACAGTATTTTTGTCATTCGGGTCGACAGGGCTTTTAATTATCTTAAACTTTGCACCAGCATTTGTTCACAGGTCTTATGAACGGAGCTATCTGTTCACCTGTGGGAATATTTCTGGTTTGAATGGAAAAAGAAATCCATGATTACGGCCTCGACAATTAAAGTAAACTCTGATCAGTTTTGCTGTTCAAGATAGATGTTCAGATGTGAAGTCACCTTTTAGATTTTACCTGCACAGATGTCGAGCTGCCTCCATCCTCCTGATGGTAGAGCAGAGGTGGGAGCTCGGCCAGAAGCCTAATCCACACAGGCACTCTGGAGATTACTTGACGCGAGCACGCCAAACAAACACCCTAACTGGGTGAGAGGGAACGTGAAAGATAAAGGCAGAAAGAGTGTGAGAAAAAACCCCAGAAATGCACATAAAGCGAACCGTGTGGCTGGGAGACGGGTAGAGGAGGTGATGGAAGGGAGCTACGGGGATAAGGAAGGGGAGTATTCAGCGTGTTTACAGTACTACCCCTGCATCTGTCATGAAAGTGTACATCTGTTTACCTTTAAGTGTTGAAGCTGTGATGCATTATGCTGATTTCAGTGAGCAGATGTTTAACAATCCGCTGTGGGGAGGTGTTGTTGGCAAACTGCCTGTTGAAGTGAGGCTTAAGAGGCTGTTAAATCTTAGCAGAGACACACGGCTCTGACATATCACCACATCTTGTTAAGCATATTGTTATTCCGTAAAATCGCTCTTTTACAAAGTTAAAAATCCGAAATGCTCTTCAGTTTCGGTACGTAATGATTTAAAATCAGTCCAACTGAAGAAATATCATCCATGTAAACATAGTCAGAGATTGTAACTGTTTACAGGGACGCTAAATAAGATGATCTGAGCGGATATACGTGTTTACATGCCCCAAAACAAAGTGGTACCGCTGTCTAGTGTCAAATCTGCTGAAAATATAACAGAAGAAGAAGTTTATTTTTCCCAGCTTTATTGAAAACGTTGAATTTGTTCAGTAGACGATGATCTCCAAGATGGAGTCGCATCAATTCCAGCTTTGTCCAGTTCTGTCCTTCATCCATCAGATCAAGGTCTTACATGGTTATTAGGAGCTAATATTTTAATACTGAACTGAAAATCAATCATTTACACCACCCCTCTCAAATCAGATTGAAAATTGCTTCTGATCAGGACAGTCTGTTCTGATTGAGGTGGCTACGTGAGGTATTTTTATTTACAAGCTTCTCAGGTAGATCTCCATCCAGGCAGCATCCTTCTGCCACCAAACTCCATAAATAAAACGCTTTAGGTTACTACTGGTTAAACTTGAAGTCAATGCATTATGATGATTACCAGTATGACCCGACTGTGTGCAAAACCCACTTATACTTTGTACCACAGTTGCTGTAGAAAGAGAAAAATATCTTGGTCCAGTTTGCTGCTGCTATAATCACCCTGAATCACTTCCTTTGCTTCTGTTGTTTCCTTGTCCTCTCAGCAGGGGTGTGATCCTTTCGCCCTGACTCAGCGCAGTAAACTGCAGCATCGAAGAGCTCGCATCAACCAGCAGATCAACAAGGAGATGAGAATGAGGGCCGGAGCAGAGAACCTGTTCAGGTGAGCTGCTGGGACGAGCTTAGACCACTGCCACTGGACGTTTGTGGTGAAAATGCTGACATTATCTTGCTTATCTTTCCTGTTTTCTTGGTTGAAACATGTTTAAGTTGCGTCCTTATATTTCTAACCTTGATTCAAGACATTAAATAATGCAGTTACTTAAGTTTCTTGTGTGTAAAACAGGATTTAAAGGCTTTTAAAGACAATTTCCTCTATAAAGTCCTCTCAATATATAGAACAATTCACTTGTCACCAAACTCTTTGTAGTCTAGTTGGCTGCTAGTGGATATTGCAGGTTCTGGTTGCGTGAGTAGCCCTTTTGTACAGTTCCCATTGCAAATACTAATATTTAAACAAGCAGAACATATAAATATTGCTAGCGTATGCACAGAGCTAGCTCTTCTTGCCGTCACCGTCTTTTGCTATCGCTCCTTCTGGGTTCACCTGATGCTCCAAGCTCCCCATCACCACTTTAGGTGTAGAGAGAAACTTCTTTTCTGGTCTCATCTGTGTTGGTTGCTCTTTGTTGACTCGTTGGCCCTGTCACATTCGTGGTGCAGTCCAGTGATGGGAAAAGGTCAGAGGTCGCTCCCCTCCTAAAGACACACACACACACACACAGCACCACCCAGTTTTACGGCTCTGTTTGTGTTCACAGTGCGTGAACATGCGTGTTTATGTGCCCGTCTACTTTTAACCATGTTTTGTTGTCTGCGTTGTATAATCTGGCAGTGTGAGCGCCAACATCCCGGCTGTCATTCACGCAGCACCCGAGAGTTTGATTTGTGGAGAAAGAGAGGGATTTAAGAAAAAGAAAAAAGAAATGGTGGCAGCACATCAAAGTATTCTCTCTGAGAACATTAGCGTCATCTTTATCCAGCTTCTCTCCGTGTCTCTTCCCCTCTCCGCTCAACTAATCCTCAGCCTGTGCATGTTTATTACCCTCTCAGAAATAAATGAGTACAGAGCCTGGGACTATACGTTTAATATATGTGCATACATTTTGGTCTCCTCTTTTGTTGTGGCAGTTTTGAGTTTACAGCTTGAATAGCCCACTGTGCTCTACTCTCTGATAACACAGATGCAGGGAACTCGCTGCCGCTAACCTTACTCATAAAGATTCAATTTGGGAGTGAAAGGAGGAGGAGGAGGAGGAGGAGGAGGAGGCTCTTAATTAAAGCAAGGAGCTACTTTCTGCCTCCTAAGTGGTGCCGTGTCAGAATCTAATAAGATCAACTCAGAAAGAAACGGTGCCTTTAATTTAACACAAACTCACTTTTATCCCAGGACTTGTTTGGCTACGGCTGATTAGATTTCACCAAGATCGTTCTCAGGGATGGAGGGATGATATTGGTACTAATTAGTTTAGTCTGTGTAGTGTTATTATTCCAGAAAGAAATCCAAAGGGACATCTACAGATCGTTGTTTTTGCCTCACTAATTGTCTAAAATGTATTACTTTATTTACTTATGTAAACCTAGAGCTTAACATACAATCATTATTAACTTGTGAGTTGTCTTTGTCTTATGTGATAGTAAACCTAATGTCTTTGTGTTGTGGACTTTTGATAAGGGGTAAAAAAAAACATAAACTGAATTCATAATTAAAAGTCTTTTAAATTATCATTTCATGTGCAACAGGTGGATATTTAGTGTTTTGGATCTCTCTCCTTATCTCAGTTTTTTAGCCTGCTTCAAACAGTTTATCATAAAAGGTGATGACTCAGTTAAGGGGAAGTAAAACAAGCGCTCCTGCCTTTTCTATTGGGGACGCTCGGTTACAGAGACAAAGAGGACCCCCACACAGCCTACCGGCCTGTAATCAGCCGGCTTTGTGTCCGCCTCCGTCCTGTTCCCATGCGACGGAGCACCGGCAAGCTCATCCCCCCCCCTCTATTTATTTGTCTGGCACTGTCAGTCCTTTTTTTTCTCCCCCCCTCCTGTCCTCCCCCTTTCCGGTCAACTGGAATAGTCACAAAACATCCAGCTTTTCTTTTTCCACTTCACTCACTGTGAAACTGTTGTGGAAAAGAAAAGGATGGTGGTGTGGGTGCGGGGGGTTGATTACGGCTGAATGAGAGGTTGTAACGCATCGGGGTGTGTGGCCCGGCTGATGAAGACACGTCATGATGAGTGCTGCAGATGATTTAAGTTATTAAAGGTATTACAGAAAATATTGTAACTTACTCCAAAAACTCCTCTGCTTTTCTGATGCTTCATATCATGAGTAAGAATGAACCGCTTTGGCCTTAAAAGCTGCAGTATGTGATGCGTGCAAGTGGGTGTGTGTGGAGGGGATATTTGGCAGCCCATTTAAAGCTGACTTATCAGATTGCCCTTGGCCTGATCCTAGATGTGTGTGTGTGTGTGTGTGGGTGTGTGAGAGAAGAGAGAGAGAGAGAGAGAGAGAGACTGGGAGAGGGACAGATGAAGAGAGAGGTTATGGTCTAACTGGACAGATTAAGATTATTTAAGAGGAGCTGAAAGGTGTGAGCTTCAGTTGCATGTTTGACCCTTGTTCAGTCGAGAATCACATGATAAAATAAAAACAGTTCAAAGGGATGTCTTCAGATCTTACGTCTGGTTTGCTCATGTCCAAAATCCAAAGGTATAAAGTTAACAATTATGTAAAACCAGGAACAGTTTATTAAATTAATTCTTTAACAGTTTGAGATTTCATCTGGATCTGTCTCCTCCCTGTTCTCCTGAGAGTTGATGACTTAATTTAGAGGAAACCAAGCCTTTTTTAAAATCCGTTTAACATTAAAATAAGTTTCATGTTGACACATATAATATCTGATAGAAAAGATTTAATGTCACATCCAAACATACGGGCAAAGTCCTGCTTCCTAGCCTCCCAGTTAAATAATAGTAGCTCTTTCTAGCTTCCTAGCCAATAAAAATAAGAGACTTGAAATGTGGAAAAGTCTTCCAGGATGATGCCGTCATGTTTAAAAATATTATTATATTAAAGCTGCTGCGTCATTCCTGCCAGTTAATCACGATTTATTTCCATCGCCTCGTCCCTGCGCAGACAGACGCACCTCAGTGTCGTCTTATCGTCGAGCCGTGTTTGCTCAGTAATTAGGGGAATTTCTTGTAACCCCTTTTCCAGCTAAGTGTATATCATCAGTCGCCATGGCAACCCAGTGACTCCTCAGATTTCCTGGAACATTGTGTTGTTAACCCTAGGCAGGCAGCAGCGTGAGCTCGGCTTTACTCAGCGCTGAGATCCTTCCCCCCCTGAGTTTGGAGGAGGAGAATAGAGTCTGAGGCTGAATGAGCAGCAGATGATGGAGGAGAGGGTGGAGGAGAGGGTGGAGGAGAGGGCTGCATGAATTAAAGACAGACATGCTCTTTGTAGAGGGAATCTCTCAGTGAATGACTCGATTGCATCCACCTGCCGTCAGTTTTTAGCTCTGTTGTTTAATTTGCGACGCCAGGCTGTGTTATAAAGCAGACCACCAAATCATGAATTAGGTGGTCTCTCAAATCAGGAGATTAGCAACTACTTTGTTGTTTGACATCAGCTCAAACTGAATTACTTTGAGTTTTCAGATGATGGGTTCATCAATGGACTGCATCGGTTGCTCTCATTGGTCGTCCCCTCTAAGTTGAGATAACTTTAACTTGGGTACTGCCCACTTTGCATCGCCAAAAGTATATTTTCTCAGAATTTCATCAACATTGATAACATCCACTAATCTCATCCTGTTGTGTAGCGTGTACCTTAATGTAATTCAGTTTGAGCTGATGTAAAGCAAAGAAGTTGCTAATCTCCTCATTTGAGACTAATGATTAGTAATTATAAAACGTTAATATTTAACTATAGCCTGTGGAATGTGTGTATTTTTTTTATTGCATTATATTATTTTGCAGTTATCATTTAACCCATTCAGACCGGATCACGCATCTGTGCGTCGTTACCATTAAGGCCGGCAAACGCGTCTGTGTCATTTTGAGCGTTGTCGTCTTTTTCGAGGCACATGGCCAATTATATGTACTGTGATTGGCTGAAATATTCTTGGGCTGAGTGACAGAGATGCTTAGGGATTTTATTTAAACTCATGTGACTAATAAAACGCTTTGTGACTGGTCGAAATAAGCCTGACACGTGGAGTATGTTTTGGTCGAAAATTTTAAACACCGTGCTAGCGATCCGTCATGGCTGACTCAAGTGAAGGAAGTGATATTGACGAAGTAATTGAAAAAATAGATCTTCACTGATTTTCAAAAAATGTTTGGTGTTTATTGATTTTTAAAAAAAATGCATTTGAAGATTATGCCCTAGCAAGTCAGTCAAGTTGAAAGCCAAAGAATAAGCTGTCAAATGCTTTTTATCTCATGTTTTTATCTGCTACAGAGCCTGAGAAATTAAGGTTTAAGTGTTGACATATTCTGAAGAACCTCAGGTTTTGAGAGGGGGTTTACAGAAGAGTGTTTAGGCCTGAATGGGTTAATCTTTAAATCTGAAGCCATTAACAGATGATTATGAATAAGGTCCTCTTAGTGTATAGCTAAAGAAATTGCATATTGATTACGATGCTGATCTTTGTTTACAACAGATTCTCGGGCTGACTACACACGTTATATTTCATATGTGTTGTGGCTTAGAGGGTTGTCACGTCTGTAATGTTGAACCTTCTGCTCAAAGGCAGGAAATCAAGTTTGTCTTTTGAAGAAACTGCCCTGTCACATATGAAATAGAGGCTTGTTACTGTCAGTCTGTGGTGTGTTGTATGAAGGATGAGATCATGTGTTTTTATTTTGCAGGGCGACGACCAACAACAAGGTGAAGGAGACGGTGGCCATGGAGCTCAGCTTCGTCAACTCCAACCTGCAGCTGCTCAAAGAAGAACTGGAGGAGCTCAACAGCAACATGGAGGTGTACCAGACAGACAGGTAGACAGCTCTCACACACACATCAATCATGGTCCAGTTATTATCTGTCCCACGCATTCCAGGCCACGCTCATTAGACTAATGAGAATTATAATTAGTGAAAACAAGGCTCTGTTGTATGTTTGCGTCCCCATTGTGCCCTGGGTGTAAGTCCTCCTGCACTCTGATCTGTGTGAGGACCAGTTCATGTTTATTCTTTTTACTAAATTATAATTTGGTTTGGCAGCGCTGCTTTCAAACCATTTGTGGTAAGCAGATTGTTTCTGCACATATAGACCAATAAAACTAAACAACATAGATTTACATTAATGTTTTGCTCTAAGTGGATGTAAACAACCTTTAGCAGTGGTTTTAATCACAGACTAAAGGTTGTGGGTTCTAACCTGCTGGCCGGCTGGGCTCTGTCTGTGTGGAGTTCCACGTTCTCCCTCTGTCTGCTGTGTTTCCTCCCACATAGACGTGACTGTTATTGAAAAATAGTCATTTGTTGCAGCCCTAGAATATTGTCACTGCTTTAACTTGAAGCACAATCTATGCTCTCTCTTCAAACCTGTCAAACTCCAATGACAATGACTCTTAATGGGTTAAACAAAAACAAAGCTAGGTTTAAAAGAGAGAGAGAGATTCTACTGGCTTTAGTTACCTGGGGGAAGAAACCTGCCTGTGGGGGGAAAGTTAAGCTGTGATAATGTTATAAATATTTCATTCACTTAAACTGATATTGATTTGTATTTGATGGCTAGATTACATCTTGATGCAGACCCCGTTCTGTGCTGGTACTCCTGTTTGCTTACCACTATTTACTGTAGGATAAGTGGCTCATATAACTATATATATATAAAAAAAGAGCTGTCCTTTTAAATTGCAATTAGGTGTGAAGGTTATTGTAAACAGCTAGAGAATTATGTAAATGAGAGTGTAGAGCTATGAACTTGTAGTCCGTCACAGCCTGGAGATTTATTTTTTTCCTCTGCGGCCCCAGGTCACGGCAGGGATAAATCCCCTGCTTAGTGTCATGGACATGGCGTCCACATTTGTGGTGACTGTGGGGGGTGTCGGGCTGCGAGGGGTTAATACCTGGCTTTATCCTTGCTTATTAGCAGGATGAAGCCCTGAGCGGAGTGCCTGCTGGGTTTAAGACTAGCAGATGGCAGCGCTGACTTGATCAGTTAAAACATGCCCTTCACGTGTATTTGAGTGTTTACTTATGTGAAAGATTACACACACACACGGATGCATACATACAGTATTTATTTCTCTTTTCACAGTGAGACCGTCAACGTTCCCATGATCCCACTGGGCCTAAAAGAAACCAAAGAGGTGGATTTCACAGTAACTATCCAGGTGAAGACGCCGTCCTTTGTATTTATTCATCAAGTTTCTCTTTCTTTAGGAGAATAGAAGTCATAGAGAAGCTTAAAATATTGAAGTAGTAGAACAACCCTGTTAGCTTTATTTTGCAAGTATTCTTTTAGCATTGATGCAAAATTTGTAAGACTCCTCTCCTGTCTCCTCTCACAGGACTTCATCTGTGAGCACTACGGCGAGGACAGCTCTCTCTACGACAAGGAGATCAAGGAGCTTATGGAGCTCAGACAGGTTAATAAATAATACAAACTCCTACAAAACAAAAAAGGCAGAGTATACCTCCTGCAGCAGGGAGAAAGAGAAACATTAGATTTGTTTTTATATATATATTTGTTTCTCCGGGCCAGGCCATGCGCACACCCAGTCGTAACCAGGCCGGCCTGGAGCTGCTCATGGAGTACTACAACCAGCTCTACTACCTGGACCAGCGCTTCTTCCCTGCTCACAGGAACCTGGGTGTTCACTTCCACTGGTAGGACACCGTTTCATTTTATAAGTGGTCCCTGTAGAGGCAGAGCTCAGCGACTACGTATCTGGTCAAAACTGAAGTATAACCTCTGACATTATTCAAAAATATTAGGAAACAAAAATGTGTTTCATTGCTGCTCAGACTGCAGTTACTATCCTCTAACCACAGAGAGACGGCTAAAGTCAGAGGGTTATATCAAGTTAAACAAAGTGAGGTAACCTTAATTAATACGTTAACTAATGATAAAGAAAAATCAGCTGAACGAGCTTTTCTTAGTTGTCAGTAGTTTCCATTTGTCTGTGTCTTAAATGAATTACATGCCATTCTGAATATGAATATTAATGATATAGATAGAATATAGAATAAATAATTCTACAGCTCACCCAAAAAGAAACTGGAGATATTGTTTTTAAATTTAAGGTTTTATGGCGAGATTGTTTCTGTGTTGTTTTTAAAAAAAATAAAATCATAACATACAGTTTGCCTTTTAGTCTGAACATATTTTACTCTACTACCTTTTCTAGTTTGGTTTAATGATTAATTGTAGATAAAGTGTGACCTTTTTTCTTGGTAACCACTGTATTTTGTGAATAATTGCAGGTTTTATAACGACAGTAAAGACAGATTATACTTATAGTAGCAACACAAGACATAAACATAAAGGCAACATACACCGTTTTATGAAGAAACCTCCTCAGATTCATTCAGGACGGCTCGTGCAGCTTTGACAAGACAATACAGTAAAAGCATACAGTGAACGTGACATTTTTAATTTTATTTTTTGCAAAAGCTGCAGTGTAATAACGATTTCTTCCCTTTTTCTTCGTCTCCCAGGTACGACTCTCTGACAGGCGTCCCGTCGTATCAGCGTGCGTTGGCCTTTGAGAAGGGAAGCGTGCTGTTCAACATCGCTGCTCTCTACACGCAGATCGGAGCCCGTCAGGACCGCTCTGCGACCGCTGGCATAGACAGAGCTGTAGACGCCTTTCAAAGAGCTGCAGGTACTGAAACAGAACACTGGCTTTGTTCAAGAAAACAGAAGATGGTTTTACACAAAGGCAGCTGAACCTGCTCACCTTAGTCATGTTTAAACATTTGACCCTCATCTCATTTATTTATATAAATCTAAAGCTGCAGCTGATTGGTTTTTAGCTTTGATAGTCTATTGTTTAATGCTTCCAGTGTCTTGCTCTACTCCATTTAAATGCATGTTGTTGTTTTTTGTCATGTACAGTTATTAGAGATGTCCTGATCAAGATTTTCTTCGTCCCCAGACCCAGTCATTTTAAAAGTGTCAGGAGAAGCCACGATACCGACCCGGGACGTCTCTAATACTCATTTCCTTCTCTGTGTGTCTGTTCAGGTGCGTTCAATTACCTTAAAGAGAACTTCTCCAACGCTCCGAGCCTGGACATGAGCGGCCCGTCGCTCTGCATGCTGGTCCGGCTGATGATCGCCCAGGTGCAGGAGTGTGTGTTTGAGCGCGTCACACTCACCACACAGGACACCACACACTTCACCTCCCAACTCTGCCTGGCACAAGAGGCTGCACGGGTGAGTTGACACGACTCTGGTTCATCTGGTGTCGTTACTGTTGTGGTAACCCTCTCTCTCTCTCTGTGTGTCTGCGTCCTGTAGGTGTCAGACGTTTACCTGTTGGTGCAGCAGAGCATGACGCAGCCTCTGATGAAGGACTACGTGCCCTTTTCATGGGCGTCCATGGTTCAGGTCAAGTCTGAACACTTCCGCGCTCTGTCACACTACTACGCTGCTGTTGCCCTCTGTGACCACATGTGTAAGTAAAACACTAAATCACATAATGACTAGTGATTCTACATCAACATTTACTTTTAGTATTTAACATTCTCTTTTTTCTTTTAGACTAAGATAAAAGAAAAGGTTTTTATTTGTTCAGTTTTTTGGGATTTAAAAAAATCAAGATCAAATAGCAGTTCAAGTAGTTTTTCACGTTTTAATTTCTGGTTTTAAAAACAAACTTGAAACACAAACAAATGCACAGACCAGGATTCAGCCATTAAACTCACTCATACATCTCACCCCATAGTGTCTGCTGAGGCGGAGGAGGGAGATGAGGAAGCAGAGAAGGCCTTCCTTCAGTTCTACGTCAACGTTCCTGCAGGGCCACCTCTCAGCCAGGTTCTACAAGATCCTGAAAAAAGACGAAAGCTGGGTGAGTTCAGAAACATCAGGTGCATTTTAACGAGCGGGAACTGTGTCGCTATGAAACCCTCTAAACGTTTTAACACCTCCCGTGCTCACCTTAAGGTAAAGCTCACCTGCGGCGTGCAGTGATCAGACATGAGGAGGCCATGCGTGTCCACAGTCTGTGTAAGATCCTGAGGAAGATGGACATCCTGCAGGACGTACTGTCCCTCACACACAAACGCTCGCTGGACAAATACTCAGAGCTGGACCGAGAGGACGACTTTGATGAGACCGCAGAGGCTCCAGAGATACAGTGTAAGCCACATCTGGAACATTAACGTCAATCAAACACATTTAACCTCCACTCCAACCACCGTTAAATGACAGTAAGTGACGGTGGCTTCTTCTTCTTCTGTTGACAGCTCACACCAACCAGAAACCAGACATCACTCCACCCAACTTCTCCACAGTCCAAGTCACAGACATCTTCCAAAGACTGGTAAGACCCACGGGAAGTTAGCACTAAAGATGAAATAAAAACAAAATGTGATGTGGGTTGAAGATGACGCTTCTCTGTGCTGCAGGGGCCCCTGTCAGTGTTTTGTGCGAGGGCTCGATGGGGCCCGGTGCGTGTGATCTGCCTGCAGAGGAGAGAAGGAGGACTGGGTCTCACACTCAGAGGAGACTCTCCTGTCCTGGTGGCCGGGGTGGTGCCTGGAGGATGTGCAGAGGTGAGACAAACTCTGAAAAGGAAGCAGACATTTCATACAGTTACAGACAGGAAAAGGAAAAATAAGCATGAGTACAAAAAATAACATCATTGGAGCAACTAGGATTGAGTTTAAAAAAAAAAAATTTCGGCCTGAAAGACAGCGAGGCCAAATGTGATTTGCAGAAAAATGCAGATGTTAATGATCTTGTGTTTTTCAGGAGGCAGGACTCAGGGAAGGAGACTACATAGTGGCAGTGGACGGACAGGACTGTAAGTGGGCCAAACACGGGGAGGTGGTCCACATGTTAAAGAGCTGCAGCGACAGAGGAGTCGAGATCAGCGTGGTCACGTTACACTCACACGACACACAGGTGAGTAGACGTATGTTTGAGATGCTGGTGGCTGCTGTTACAGACGGATGTGTTCTTACCTGAGCGTGTTAACAGGTGGAGAGGAGGGCCATCATGCTGTCCCACGTCAGCGACAAGGAAAACGCTCGGCAGCGCCTGCTGGGCGGGGCTAAGGGCCAGAGCTCCGCCTCCTTGTTGAACTGGAACAGGAAGAAAAAGAGGGAAGGCAGCGGCGTCACAAAGAGACTCGGGAGCACTTTCAGTTTGTCCTTTGGAAGCATCCGAGACACCGAGGCCATGTACTGAGACAAGACTGGAGAGGAACCTCTCAGGGAATCACAGCAGTGGAGCACGAGGTACGACCACGAGGTACGACCACGGGGTACGACCACGAGGTACGACCACGGGGTACGACCACGGGGTACGACCACGGGGTACGACCTCAACCAGCTCTGAGCGCCTATGTTGGTGGAGGTGGGTGATAACGCAAAGCTGTGACAGAAAAAAAACAGTGTTGATTAGCTCCTCTCTTTATGTGGACGCACACATACAGTGGCAGGTAGAACACTTTGTTACGTGATGTTTATTCTACAAGAATGAAGCAGAAGGAGCCGACGGCTGCACACAAAGATGGCTGACATGTTCCCACTTCCTCTCATGGTACAAAAGTGAAGCCAAACATCCAGATGAAGGTTCAGAAACCTGTGCAGTATTGAGAAGGTGATGAAGACAAACTGGTTTGAAAAATGAAGCCAAGGTGGAACTGCAGTTCCTCAAATCTCCACTAGAGGCTGGTTCCAAAACTGAGTCAATCTCCACAGACCTCCATGTTAAAATGTCCAACTTTACAGCAGATACAAAAAACTGTTTGGGTCTCTATTTATGTCAAATGTACTTAAATTCACTTGTTTAAATTAAATTAAGGCTTACATTTTTTTTTTAATTAGTTAGGTGGAGTCAGGCTCTGGAGCTTCAAAACTGCTCTTCAGGAAACATTTGTGTGACTTCACAAAGCTTCATCTATTTTTATGCAGTTAGCGTTGGAGACGTTGACCGTGTTTACTTTGGCTTCACTTTTGGGGAACTTATCATGACATCCATCTTTACCATAAACTGCAAGTACAAGAAAATACTACAAAATAAAAGCACAAAAAATGACAGTATAAAAGACAGACTGGAAGAAACTGAAGCATGAGGTCCGTTAGAAGCTGAGCTGAACACATTCTAGGTTGTTTGTTAAATATCATCTAGACTCTAAAGTTTCCTTCCGGTCCGTCTGAACCTTAAAGTCTTAAACTCCGACTGCCTGGTTCTTTAAGCTGCACACGTAACGATGGAAGTGAAACTCAAAGCCAACGATGGGGAATTTTTAAGATGAAAAGTGGGAAGAATTTAGACTTTCTGCAACAAATAACTGTGACAAACATGTTTTAAACACAAACCTTCAAAACAACCAGTGATTAGTTAATTAGTTAAACTTATACAGGTGTGGGAAAACGCCCAGAAGACTGCAGCTTTTAACTCTTAAGAGAATTTAAATGTGGAAACATGACAGAACAAACCGTTTCTGTGCTTTTTATAAACTTTAATCTGGTGGTTTTGTTTTTGTTTAGTTTTTTTTTTGGTGATAACTCTGATCTGAATTTAGCTCCATCAACAACAGGAATCCACTTTTATTGACTAATTAAGTTTTTCAGACATTCACTTCCTGTTTCAGTTCAAAATAAAAGTGAGTGAAGGCTCATGACCTGTACACAGAACGATGTGTAACATTAATGTAAAGGATGTTAAAAGCTCTCGTGTCTTATATTTCCCTTCTCTGAGGATGAAGTCCAACATCATACACATCAGCAGACACACGTTTGTGTTTAGTTTCATCGTTTCTAGATGATTAAAAGCACTTGAAGTTAGTTTTGTAACTGTTTAGTTTCGGTATCTCTAATGCACTGTGACAAATCGTTTGTTAATTATGTCGTTTTTATTGTTGCAATAATGAAAATGAAACCTTGAGGTCGTGTGTGTTGGAATAATAAAACATGATGCAGAGAGAAGACGTATTAAGATTATTCCAAAGCCTCCACCGTAGTATTCTCCAGCCTCTGTGCTGAACGTTAGATGTCTCCTTCTCATTAACACTGTTTGAATTATTATTATTATTATTGTTTTGTAAGTTTTGTATTGTTTTTGATACGTCTAGAACTGTAGAACGTTTGTCCAGCTTAAAATGATCATGTGTGTTTGTGTGTATGTTTGTGCCATAGTGGTTCATAGTCACGAGTACGGAAAGCCAGAGAGGACAAAAAGAGGCAATTCACAATTATAGTTTAGTCTCCTGTATTTATATATAAAAAAAACATTACAAAATAAAAGCATTGAGCCGGTCGTGTCGTCACAGAGAGAATTCATTTTTGTCCATGTCCTCTGTGGTTTCCTCTACTTGATGTCTGTGTGTGTTTGACTCTTTGACTGTCTGAATATCTGACCGTCCCTGATGAACATTTGGGGATTTGCACTGCATTTGTCTTTATGTGTAAATAAAACAAAACTGAATAATGAACAATAATGTTGTGTTTACTGTAATAGATGGAACACATTTATCTCCACTCTATGATACATCAACACAAAATAAGCATTTAAGGTACAAAGTTGAAATCACATTATTATTTATTTCTAGTTTTTGTTCATCAGTGTCAGTAGAAGTTATCTGAGGTTAATTATTACAGATCTTTATATCAGATTATTAATTTTATTTTTTATTAATTTCATCAAAATATTAAGAAAACAAATAAATCCTTCATTTCTGTCTCAGTAGTCATGGATGTATTTTCCAGAACTAATAAAGCTAACCTGAAATTTGTAAAAAAAAAAAATAAAACTCTATTTTATATCTTCAACTTAACAATAACAGCTGTTACTGGGTTTCACTTGAAAGTCACATTTTTAACGTGAACTTGAATAAATAAAACTGATAAATGTGAAAATATAAATAGTTTTAAATAATACAAATAAATGGAAATATAAATCGGAATAAATAAAAAATGGAAATATGAATTGGAATAAATAAGAATAAAAAATAAATGTGGAAATAAAAAGATGAATAAATGAAAAAAATAAACGTGGAAATTTAAAAGGAATAAATAACACAAATAAATGGAAATATAAAGAGAAAAAAATAAATGTGGAAATAAAGAGGAATAAATAATACAAATGGAAATATAAATAGGAATAAATAAAACAGATAAATGGAAATATAAAGAGAAATAATAAATGTGGAAATATAAAGTGGACTAAATGTAAGAATAAATAAAAAAAAACGTGGAAATAAAGAGGAATTAATAATACAAATAAATGGAAATACAAAGAGGAATAAATGTAAGAATAAATAAAAATAAATATATGAAAATGAAAAGATGAATAAATAGAAAAAATTAAATGTGGAAATGTAAAAAGGAATAAATAAAACAAATAAATGGAAATATAAAGAGAAATAAAAAATAAATGTGAAAATGTAAATAGGAATAAAAAAAGGTGAATAAATAGAAACAAATAAATGTGGAAATATAAATAGGAATACATAAAACACAGTAAATGGAAATATAAAGAGAAATAAAAAGCAGACACAGTTAGAGATGCGCTGGTGAACAGAGGAGGCAGCAGCAGCTTTAAAAACAAATAGTTCCCTCAAGGAGTTGGTTGAGACCAAAAACAAAAACATCTGTTTATTTTTTTATTTATTCTTACATTTATTCCTCTTTATATTATATCTTTGTTTTATTTATTCCTATTTATATTTCCACTTGTTTTATTTCTCTTTATATTTCCATTTATTTGTATTATTTAATACTATTTATATTTCCACATTTGTTTTATTTGTTCAAGTTCATGTTAAAAATGTGATTTTCAAGTGCAACCCAGTAACAGCTGTTATTGTTAAGTTTTTTTTTTTTTTTTCTTTTTTTTTTTCAGTCAGGTTAGCTTTATTAGTTCTGGAAAATACATCCGTGACTGCTGAGACAAAAATGGAGGATTTCTATTTATTTATTTGTTTGTTTTATTTATTCCTCTTAATATTTCCACGTTTATTTAATTGTTTCTATTTGTTCCTTTTTATATTTCCATTTATTTTATTTATCTTTACATTTCCACATTTATTTGTTTTATTTATTCCTCTTTATATTTCCATTTTTAAGTCATTCTTACATTTATTCCTCTTTATATTTCCATTTTTTAAGTCATTCCTACATTTATTTGTCTTTATATTTCCACATTTATTTATTATTTTATTCCAAATTTATTTCATTATTCTGTTTCATTATTATTAAAACACTGATCAGCTGCAGTAATCCGTTTATGGTCACTAGGGGGCAGTAAAACACCACCTAAAACTGAATGACACACATTCTTACCTCTTTGAGGAGCTTGTGGACGGGACGGTCCTGGTCAGAAGGGACACTGTTGGGTTCCTGGGGTCGTCTTCTTGAGATGGTGAGCCTGGTTTCTACCTTGATCCTCTGATGGTGCAACTGCAGGAAAAAAAAAAAAACACCATGAACAGAAGGAAAACATCAAACTGGTTGAATATAGACTCACCTTCAGCTCCATGTCCCCATCACCACAGAGATAAAAATAAAAACTCCAGAGAAGACAGAACACATCCCAGCTGCTGCGACTTAAACGTGCACAGTGGAAGCATCAAAAAGCAAAAACAGGAATTTAATGAAGCACATTAACTCAAATATTTTGTTTTTTAAATCTACTTTTTAACTTTATTGCATTGATTTGAATTCTTTACGGTTGGTGATGGAGGAGAATCTGCTCAGATAAGAGGCAAGGAGTGAGCATGAGGTCCAAAGCTGAAAGGTTTTTATTGAGCGACGGTACAAAGACAAAAACACGGGACCCTTCTTGAGTCGATCCTTGGAGACAACTGCTGTTGATGCTCGGTCTAAACTCAGCCCACCATCATCTTCATCAGAGCTGGAGAGCAGCTAATCTTCCACCAAGACAACATCGTCTGCAGACATCCTGACCCCAGCAGCACACTGGCAACGACTTAAGTTCCCAAATTAAACACAACAACCAACCGGTGACCAGATACACTGACGCTAACGGTTCCACAGGAAGCTCTCCAACTACGAGGAGCTGGTTAGCGATGAATCGAGGTACAAAAGACATGAAAACACTCAAAGAACCCAGGAACAACATCAGCGATGACGTGTCCAGACTGAAGCATCAGCAGATGCATTTGTACAGTTTCATTTTTCTAATTTATTGGTGGATTATTAGACTCTCCTCTCTGCACCACAAACCATCTGCACATTTCCTCCCACTCTAGTGTAAGAGCGCGGCGTCCTGCCGAACAATTAAACCAATATGTTTCAAACCGGAAACGAAAACTGGAAAAAAAACAACTGTTATCTGATTTTTAGATTTAAGTCCAAGACCTTTTTTATTTTCTGTGGTCTAAAAAGAAAAGAGAGTTGATATTAAGACTTAGTTTTTTCATATATTTAAGGATGAAACATTAAATTTACTTGTTTAGCATTTTTTTGTTGTTGCTTTTTAAATTGAAAATCAAATAAACTCTTATTTTAGAGTCTAAAACCAAACTTGAAACACCAATAAGCACACAGACCGTTGACTCGTCTTTGTATCATAAGAAAATCAAAGAAATCTGAATGATTTGGTAAATTCCATCAGTAAATCCACTGATTAAAGGACGTGAGGTTTTGAAGATGATTTATTAAACATCATATTTGTGTGGTTTGGATGGGGGGGGGTAGAGGGGGGTTAGCAACAGCGCTAACAAAGTCTTTCTGGAGGTTTACCATGAACAGGACCGTATTATTTCCCTCTGGCTCCAAACAAGATGAGGAAAGGTCATCAGAGTTCATGAGAAGCTTCTTCTTTCTAAAACCTGTACACACGGTACGAGAAGCAGGTGAATCCAAGTGGAAAGCGAAATGTCTTTGCGTTTTTTTTTTTTCTTTTCCCGGGAGCGTTCAGTCCGTCTTACGAGCCCCCGGAGGCTGGAACGGAGCTCAGGCCGCTCTGCTCCAGCTCCGCGATCACCGACATGTGTCTGAAGTCCGCGGGGTGGTGGTTAAACGTCTCCACCAGTCGGTACGTCTCCTGCCTCTGCGTGCCGTAGAACAGCTGCACCTGATTGGCCAAGCACTGAGCCTGGTGGACGGTCTGAGGAGAAGAAGAGGAAGAAGAGGAAGAGGGGATTAAAATAATAACCCCGGGAAGATTCACTCTTTAGCGTCGTCTTTTAGACGGACTCACTATAAACTTGGGGTCCATCTCCGCCGTCATGAACACGATGCCCTTCTCCTCCTTCAGGTCTGGGTAGTGGTAGAGGATCAGCTGACTGGGGGCGTTCTCACCCAGCGTCTGAACAAACAGGAGAGAGAAACTAGGAGAGGTTAAAAATGAGGGCTGGTAATCACAATTAATCTTTGCTGCCTTGCCTTCTGAGATCCATTAGAGACAGCAGCTGGTACAATATTCTACTGACCACATGATGGCGCTGCTGATTTACAGACACACAAACTGAGATCAGATCTCAAGTGCTGGCTGGGGACGCATGTGGAGACACATTTATATTAAGACCAGGTAGATGGACAGGGACTTAGAGATGGACAGGTGAGACCAGACTGATCAGGACGGATGTTAATCGAGGTCTGAACGAGACGTTTAAGATGTAAATAAATATATATTTTCGAAGCCCGCAGGAGGTTTACCTGGACGTTGATGAGGGAGGTGAAGTGGAGCTCGTGTCCGGACCACTGACCCACGAAGAACTCATAGCCCTCCTTCTGAGGCAAAGCGTAAAGAAACTGAGGATGACAGAAACACAGGGAGGAAGAGAGGTTAAATAAAATAAATAAATAAAAATAACTTTTACTCACAAAACCACCACAAACTGATGATCGTGGGGAATCTTACCATCGGACACGACTTCGATCTGCTCAGAATCATCTCATAGATCTGTGTCTGATGATATAAAGAGATGAAAGGTGTCTAGATCATTACCAGAGACAATATGAACGCTGCTCATCACTGCTGTCTGTTTATTCAAATGTTTCACTGGCTACCTCCAATGAGCAAAACGTGAGAATATCAATATCACATTCACTCAAAAGATAAAAAGACAAACACAAACTGAGGCAAAAAACTAAAATAACAAATGTCAGAAGTAGAACTTCATCCGCGTTGAGCTCACCGGGATGACGGCGCTGATCGTGTCCTTACTGGAATAATACTTCATCCAGAGCTGAAGGAAGAACATGCAAACGAAGCAGAGGTCAAAAACAGTTTCAGATAAAACAGGAAGTGATGTGAGGATCTGAGGAGAGACTAGTGTCAGGCTGAAGTGTGCAGACGGGAGACGAGGCTAAAAACCACCACCACCTCTGAGACTCACCTCTGCAATCTCCTCCCCCGTCTTCTCCTTGATCATCTCCAGGTTCAGGATGGAGCCCAACGTCTGAAGAGCAACACAAACGTCTGTCACACACTTTGTTATCATAATCAGCTCAGATGATATTAACACAATGGCCCCAGTTTAACCGATGGACGGAAATAGGGATTGTGTTACTGCCTCTACAGGGGAAATGGTTTACTACAGCCACACTTTATTTTCTGCTTTCTTTCCACAGCGTTAGCTACTGCTTTGATCACTTCCTGGTTTCCAGACTACAGTGTGGACCAAGGACACAAACAGAAAACAGAACATGCATGCATTCATCGTGCTTTTAAAAAAATGAATGGCGTTAAAAGGAACTTGCTCTATTTTAAAGTATGAGAAAGATAACTTCAGAAACAATTAGTCCCTTTCCTTACATCTTTAAACATCTATATTAATAGGAAGACTTCTCAAAAGTGACCTAATCTAGTCTAAGGTGGTTTATCTTCAAGTCAACCATCTTTCCAAGGATGTCTAGAAATTGCAAAGGTGAACCAAGACTGGTAATATTTTCTCGGTGAATCCCTGCTACGCTTGCTGCATCTGTGCAAAAACAGAGAGAGTTCTTAAACTGCTCACCTTGTTCTTTGTGAAACCTCCTGGTGCTTCATTGCCAGCGGCCATCTTGTCTCTTTTCTCCAACTGCAAAGAAACAGACAAACAGAAAATTTTATACTGAGAGAAAGAAAGAAAAAACAACATGAGCTCAGTTACATCCAGAACATGTAAATGTGCACCGTCACCAGATCAATGAGGTGACTATCATGTGATGCCAACAAAAAAAATAAATAAATCCCCATCTGCTTAGAAATCTGAGTCAGTGTCTGAGTTTAACTCATTTCTGCTCTGAGCCCGTCTGGTGCCCACCTCCTGCTCCATGAGCCGGATGAACTCGGCCTGCTTGGAGTCTCCGAGCACCTCCTTCTTGACGTCCTGCCGCTTCTCCAGCCGGGTCTTGTACTCCTGGGGTTTGGAACTGAAAGAGGTGTCAGACGAAATCAAATGAGTTCATCTAAAAGGTTTATTCACCTTTTAATTTTTGACATCTTCATGCTGCGTCGTTGTTGTTAAATGTGGGAATGATTTTACTAGAAAATCTCTGTTCCCTTGCTTCTCAAATGAATATTTGCATATTGACGCATATTTTACAGTCTTTCTGACAACAAAAAGGCAATACAACTTAGTTATTAGTTTTATTTAGTGTTTCACATTCATTTAGAAAATAAAAAGATAGGAGATTTCAGCTCCTATCACACCTCCATTCACCAAGTTTATTAATTACTCTGCAGAAATGTATATATTATTAAAGATATTTGATTTATGAAGTAATTTTTTTTATTATTATTTGTAAAATACATTGCCTCAAGATAAACTAAAACTAAAATTTGTGACAGATGCTGCATTTTTTTTTCCTCTACGCGTTTCCACAGTCCAACAGATTAATCATTTTATTTCAATATGAAATTAGAAAATAATATGCTACATGATTTAAATCTCAGCCGAATTTATCATAAATTAGTCAAACTGTAGATTAAATCTTAAAAGATACACAAGCGTGTGTGTTGAGCTGTCAAAGATTACATGATTTTTAAAATTAGACACTCTGTAAAGGGGTTTCGGGGACATCACGGAGGACGCCGCTAGCCAAGTTAGCCCGCTAACCTGCGAAGCTTCTGGATCTTGTCCTGGTATTTGTCGTAGTACGGGTTCTCCTCCAGCTCCGGCTCCTTCCGAACCGAGAAGGCTCGGAACTGCGCTGGGACCATCCGGGGATCAGCGTCCTGATGCCGGTGGCCCTGACCGCTAACATACCCCGGTACAAACATGACATTTGGACCATAGCCGCCGCCATCTTTCCATCGCTCCCGTCCCACATCTATAATGATCCGGCGCGGGGCTAAAGTTTTATACATTGGTTCCGCACAACGACAACTGATGACAAATTCAGTAAAAATATCGGAATTATTTCAGTATGTTTAAGTTTTTAACAGATAAATAATACATTTATATTTTACAGCATATTTTCTTCCTCGTGATAATAAAACAAAAAGGTAAATAAAAAAATAACAAAAATAAAATAATAAATAATAATAATAAGAAGTTTTTATTGTCATTGTCCGAAATACAGTTTGGCCGCTTTTTGGTTAAATAAAAATAGAAACTATAGCCATATAAAGATAATTTAAAAATAAAGCCATAGCAGCTATACACAATAAAATACAATATATACAATAAAAGCACATTGGTTCAATGAGGGGAAAATAGCACAATTTAAAGCAGTAAACAATTAACAATCGTGCAATAGATACGTCTTGCATAATAAGACTTACGAAATTACAAAAAGCACAAGATTAAGGCAATTATTTAGTACACATGGGGTTCTTTAAAATGTTTAACAACTCCAAGCGATAAAAATAAATAAATAATATAAAATATACACAGTTTCTACCATTTTTGGGAATAATAGCTTGTAACAACAGAAGGAGTTTGTGCAAAAAGTGCTATTACAAACAAGAATGATATTATAATAAGTCTTTAAAACCT